>NW_007726759.1:919537-927209 GCF_000696425.1 Galeopterus variegatus
CCCCCTGACCCTTACCAGTCTCTAGTAACCACTATACTACTCTCTACTTCTATGAAATAAACTTTTTTAGCTTCTACATATCAGTGAGAACATGTGTCGTTTCTCTTTCTGTGCCTGGCTTTTTTTACTTAACATAATTTTCTCCAAATTCATCCATGTTGTTGTAAATGGCAAGATTTCATTCTTTTTTTATGGCCAAATATTATTCCATTGTGTATATATACCACATTTTCCTTATCCATTATCTGTCGATAGACATTTAGGTTGGTTCCACACCTTGGCTATTGTGAACAGAGCCATGATAAACATGGGAGTGCAGGTCTCCCTTCAATATCTTGATTTCCTTTCCTTTGGATATATACCCAGTAGTGGGATTGATGGAACATATGGTAGTTCTATTTGTAGTTTTCTGAAAAATCTTCAAGCTGTTTTTTCATAATGGCTGTACTAATTTACATCCCTACTAACAATGTGCAAGAGTTCCCCTTTTCCTGCATTCTTGCCAGATTTGTTATTTTTTGTCTTTTTAATAGTAGCCATATTAACTGTGGTAAGATGATATCTCACTGTGGTTTTGATTTTCATTTCCCTGATGATTAGTGATGTTGAGTATTTTTTCATATGCCTGTTGGCCTTTGTATATCTTATTTACAGAAATGTTTATTCAGGTCATTTGCCCATTCTTAAATTAGATTATTTGTTCTTTTGCTATTGGGTTGTTTGAGTTCCTGATATATATATCCTGGATATTAATCCCTTGTTGGATGAATGGTTTGCAAGTATTTCCTACCTTTCTGATGGTTGTCTCTTCATTCAGTTGATAGTTTTCCTTTGCTGTGCAGCTTTTTAGTTTGATATAATCTCATTTCTCTGTTTTTGCTTTTGTTGCCTATATTTTTGAGATCTTATTCATAAAATACTTGCCCTGTTTGGTGTCCTGAAGCATTTCCATCATGTTTTCTTCCAGGAGTTTCATATTTCAGGTCTTACATTTAAATCTTCAATCCATTTTGAGTTGATTTTTGTATATGGTGAGAGATAGGGGTCTAGTGTCAATCTTCCGCATGTGGATATACAGTTTTTTCCTAGCACAATTTATTGAAGAGATGGTTCTCTCCCCAATGTACATTCTTTGCCCCTTTGTAAAAAATCAGTGGGCTATACATATGTAAATTTATTACTAGATTCTCTATTTTGTTCCATGGTCTATGTGTTGGTGTAAAAGATATCATCAGTGGAGAAACTTGAAAGTCCACTGTTAAATATAATATAATTGCTGTTTATTCAATAATTCTGTCATTACTTTATTATTGCTCAAGAACTCACTCATTAATTCATTTATTTCATTCTTATTGAGTGTGTACTCTGTAATAGGCACTATGCTATATATTAAAAGCTCAGCATTGTGGAATAGACCACATGGTTACCCATCTAGTATGGATTTTTCCTTTTTTTCCCATTAGCAGAAAATGGAACTTGTTTAGGGCAATGTGCTTAGAAAAAAACAAAACAAAATAAAACTTGTTTTCTTTCTTTTCTAGCAACTAGTTTTGGCTGTGCAATATAGTTTCAGAATGGATCTTCCTGGGAAATTATCAGTTTGAGGTTTAAAAGGTTCAGATTTAGCTGGCACATGCCTTTATTCTTTCCCCATTCTTCTTGCCTAAAGCTGGCATGCAATGCCTGGAGCTGTATCAGCCATATTGTGATCATAAGGATAAAAGCCAGGATAGCTAGGCAGATAGACGGAAGATTCTCAGGTCCTTAATTACTTCCTTAGGTACCTAGACTATTTCTGGACTCCAGATTTTTTGTCGTCTGAGAAAAATAATCTTATTATTTTTCTCAGACGAGCCTACAGTCTCGAGCCTATAGTCTCGTAGGCTTCTCTTACATGCAACCAAATATAAACCATGCTGATATAGTGAATAAAACACATACGGTGTTTGTCCTCAGCAAGCCTATAGTTTTGAAGAAATTAAAAATAGATTTTAGTCTCAAGTTAATTTTATTCATTGCTAGTGCCTGCCTGTAATATACAGCCATGCTCCGTACAACGATGCTTCAGTCAATGATAGACAGCATATACAAAGGTGGTCAGAGCAATAGGCTGTACCATATAGACTGGGTGTGTGGTAGACTATACCATCTAGGTGTGTGTAAGTACACTTGATGCAAACACTATGATGTTTGCACAATGATGAAAACACCTAATGATACATTGCTCAGAATGTATCCCCGTTGCATGACTGTACTTTGCTGTGTTAAGAATGATTTTGAGACTGCCTCTAAGTTTATTGGCAAAGAGTGTGATGATTGATGAGCAATAGGCAGGGTGGTGGAAGGAGTGATTTTTTTGCCATCCTTGGTGGGGGATATAAATATCTGTATAAATGACCACTGGTTACAATTTTGTAATGGAACAATGTATGAAATTCATATGCTAAGCAAAGGATTTGAAAGCATATAGAAAATAGGGATTTGATATAGGCTCAGTTGTCTCTGTGTGTTCTTATCTATAAATTATGTCTGGTTAATTCTAAACCTTTAAATATATACCATTTCTTTCCCCATTAGTAGCATAGAAAGACACAAATTAAAATTGGCATTTTAAAAACTAACAGAGGGGGCCGAGCCCGTGGTGCACTCGGGAGAGTGCGGCGCTGGGAGCACAGCAGTGCTCCCCCCATTAGTAGCATAGAAAGACACAAATTAAAATTGGCATTTTAAAAACTAACAGAGGGGGCTGAGCCCGTGGTGCACTCGGGAGAGTGCAGCACTGGGAGCACAGCAGTGCTCCTGCCGCAGGTTTGGATACTATATAGGGATGGCCGGTGCACTCACTGGCTGAGCGTAGTGTGGCCGGTCTCAAAAAGGACAAAAAAAAAAAAAAACTAACAGAGGCTAGGAAGAAAAGGGAGATTGGAGATCGATATAACATTGTTTCTGCTCTTGAAGAACTTATTCAATTAAAGAAATAAAATATGCAACACAAATAGAAATACTTAATAGTATAGAAATACGTTATAGTATTAGAATATGAGAACTGGAGTTTGTAAATTATTTTAGGGAATAAAATAAAGATTTATGTAGACTAAGTATAATAAGAAAGGTCTCCTGGAAAAGATAGATCTTGAGTAGATTAATTAGATAGATGGATAGAAAAGAATGGAGAGCATAGTTTTGATGTTAAGAATGATTTATACAATAGCCATGACAAAACCAAAAGCAAGTCACAATGATACTTACAACAGTACGTATATTACTCTATTGGCACAGAGATCCCAGAAATGAAGGTGACTGAGATTCAGAGAGCAAGATAAAGAAAGTATATTTGGGTGGGACACAGATCTATACCTGTGAAAGGGTTCAAATTCTATAAATAGACAATAAAGAGATAATTTCTCTTCCTCTCTTGCTTCATTTCAAAAGAAAATAGTTTCTTTGGAATTTGTTTATCTCCTTCTGCTTTGGTCAAAATGAGGCACAGAATTAAGGAAGTAAATAATGCATACACAAAGTTTGCAGTTTAGTGGAAATTAGAGCATTTTAGGGCAAAGTGTACATTCATATTTATCTGTCCACCTACCCCCAGATACAAAAACAAATGACAAAACAATTTTTTTCTTTCCCTTTATTTCTTTCTTTTTATTTCACTCTTCCAGCTTCCTTTTTTATTTTTAAGCAAAAGGTTTCTTGTACATCAAATGGCTCTTTGAAAACAACATGTACTGAAGTAAAAGCAGGTCAGCCCTAAAGGAAAAGGCACACTTATTAGAGAACGCACAACTGTGAATAAAGAGAGGGAAGCCTTTCCTTCTATGAAGAAAAAGTTTCCTAAAAGGGCAAGGGATGCTTTTAAACCCAGTGACAAGGCTGTCTTTTAAATCCCTAAAAGGTCATATAATAATTGAGATTTAGTGTTTTTTTTTCTTTCTAACAGCAACATCTACCAAGAGAACCAGTAAAAGTTAAGCACTTAAATTAACTGAGCTGAGCATAGACCTAAACATCCCTAAGGCAGAAAATGACTTTTGCTTTGACTCCTCAAACTTTCATATCCCTGGTGACTATGAACACATGCCCCAAAGTCATTGTAGCTTAAATAAAAAACATTAGAGATATTAGAAGTATTTTCAAACTTTGGTTTCCACATTTCTGGAGCTGTTACTTTACAATAACTTGAGGTTTTTCTTGACCGAATTTCTCAAGGCCTCAAAGTTTTAGCCCTATGCCACAATGCTGACTTTAACTGTCTACTCCGGTGACCATTTACTGCAACTGGCAAATACTTTTCTGCCTCAAAGTCTTTATTTATATTTTTTCCTTTACCTAGATTGAGATTTCTACACTATCCTCCTTCAATACCCAGCTCAGAGGCCATTACCTTTACTGAAGCTTTCATGGTATCCCTTAATCTGAATTGGCCTGAGTGGTCCTAGCAACTTGTTCTCCTCTCGCTGCTCTTATAAAGTCCACCTGATGTTATATCTAGTGTGTTTAGTGGTTCGTTTTTCTGTCTCCTCGTTTGCAAAACATAGATTCGATGCTCCATGAGGAAAATAATATATATCTTGTTTATTTTTGTGATCTTTAGAGCTTGGATCACAGAGTTTTGAACACAGCAGTTTTCTTATTAAAATCTGTTGAGTTGGACTGTAATACAGCATCAACATATTCACAATTTATCAAATTCTACTTCCATTCTTGACTTATGTAGTAAGCACCTATCAATTAATGTAAAAGGTAAACATGTAGGTATGCGTACACAAACATGCACACATACATACATATGTGTATATACTGTGTGTGTGTATATGTATATATACCAGTATATATAATGGGAGTGTGTGTATTTATATTACCCCCTTGAGACTATGCAACATAAACAAGAAACAGTTTGCAAGTAATATGCAATTTAACAGAGAAACACAAAGTTCCCACTTTTATAAGGCAAATGTGAAAAATTCATTCCAAAAATAAAGCCAACCTTACATATTATAAATGAGATTTCCTAAAAAAATTATATAATTCCTAATTATGTGTCACATTTGGCATGTAAACTTTGCCAGTATAGTTCCAAAATTTTGTTTACATGTTAATTATTTAGTGTGAAGCTGTAGTAGATCAGATTAAATTCACTTAGCATTGCATTGAGGCAAGATAGCCACTGCTTTCAACATAGCTACCAGTTTCCCATGGCCTCTGGAGAATCCCAAGTCATTTCTCCTTTTTTCTTTGGCTACATCTTCTATTCTGCCTCCAAAATTTTAGAATCCAGGTGAGACATTCTACCTATAAAGAAGGTCGATGAAATTCTTGCTCACTAATTAAGGAGTAGTTTTTTTAGAGTGTTAACTTTCAAAGGGGGATAAAAAGGTTAGCACAATTGGTTGGGGGAGTTTCCTCTTACACCATCCTATTTTTCTCTCCCCTATTTTCTTCTACAAAGAGAGTTATTCCTGGCAGTGGGAAGACTCATGGACTCGGTTTATTCTAGTGATACCTTAAGAAACAGAACTATTTTGTTTGCTAGCGACGAAAATGCAGCTCAAAGTAGTTTAAGTCAAAGAAGAGAGATTAGCTGGACCCTTGGCCCCAACCAATGTCTCTTCTCAACTTTTGACTGTTTTTCTCTGAATTGGCTCTATTTAAAGACACATTTTTCTATAAGGTGACAATTATTACCAAAAACAATCTCAGGCTTGTGCTTATCAGCTTAGAGAAACCAATAGAAAGATTTTTGAAGGAAATGGCTCTTTTCCAAAATTTCTGACACAAGTCCTAAAAGTGGCAAGAGATGCTTTAGAAACCAGTGACGAGTCATTGGCTGTTTTTGTTCCACGTCATGTTATGTGTTTCTACGTGAAGCCAAATCTTGTGTGGTGTTCTTTGGCAGGCCTGTGTCATGTATGCACTCCTGTGATTGGAGTCAGACTGATACTTCCTGAGTTTCAAGGACTGAGGGGAGGGGAGGGAAATTAGCATGGCACTCTCAGAAGAAGTAGGGATGAGTCCTATGCAGACAAAAAATAACATATTTCTACTTCAGAAGACATACATTATTGACTTCCTTCTGTTTTTTTTTTTTTACTTTGGTGAGGGTGTGTGCTTTTTGTTTTACTTAATTGATATGTTCTAAGCTAAAACTTGGGCATGGCCATATGGATGGAATTAAGGTCAAAAATAATATAGAGACAAATCTCTAAGAGAATGTTTTATTTGGTAAAACAGGATTGCTATCTGGGGCACACACAGAGAGCAGGGTGGTCTCCAGTATGTCCAAAGAACAAAGAAAAGTCTGGGAATTTTATTAGAGAAAGGAATGCTATGTATTGTTTTGAAAGGAAACTCATTGACACTAGCAAAGTTTTTGGGAGTTGGCAGGCTTTGATTGTTGAATGATGGTGATAGATAAAATTTGTCTGAGTCATGGCCAGTTTTTCCTGCAGCTACTAGGTAAAAACTAGTCTTAGGGTTACAGCATGCTGTTTTAACAGCTGGGTTTGTAGAAAATTTTTCTCGGAGCTGATGCTGTGTGCTCCAAGCACTTTTTCCTCCTGGACCCTTGACATCAGTTTTAGTTTGGGTATGACAAGAGTGAACTAATTTATATAACCAATTTTCACAATAAAAATTGGAATTTGTGAAGATTCTTTAACACCTTCCAAGTTGATTTACTTCAATCACAAATCTTTCATATGTCCTTCTTTCAAAAGTTTGTAAGGTCAACAGAACATCCACAAATCTTATGGCAAGAGTTCACACCCACAAAATGTAGAAAATAGGTATTCCTTGGAGTTAGTTGGCTGTAATCATGCAAAGAAAATTTCCTTATTAATGAGAAATTCATAGACTTCCAATTTGTGAACAGATACTTCAGTTGGAAGAAATGTCTCTTTAAGGTTGGCTCAAATTCGGCCTTGAGAAAATATTTAAAAGGTAGGGATCAGTACAGTACGATGAGAGAAAATGACATTGAACTCTTTCTGGATATGTAATAAACTTTTTTTCTCTTATTATCACATGCATCATAAAAATAAAAAAATAAAAGATTTAAGAGGGCCATCTTGGAAAGGTAGATGGTGCTAGAGAGAAAACGATTGGAACTAGAAAAGGGTCATTTACTTAGGGGAGATAAGCAAATTGAAACATTTCTCTGGAAATTAAATTACAAAATGCAATAGGTGCTTTTTATTGAGGAAAAATGTCTTTCTTTATAATTGTAAAATTTACATAACATAAATTTTTCATTTTTACTATTATACAGTGTACCATTCAGTGGCATTTACTACATTCACAATGTTGTACAACCATCACCACTTTCTAGTACCAGAAGAAAACCACATATCCATTAAGACATCTCTCTTTTCTTCTTTCTCCTCCTGGAAACCAATAATCTTCTTTTCTTCTCTATGGATTAGCCAATTCTAGATATTTCATATAAATGGAATCAAACAACATGCAACCTTCTGTGTCTGGCTTCTTAACTTCAGTACACTGTTTCCAGTGTTTATTCATGTTGTGGCAGGTATGGGTAGTTCATTTCTTTTTATGGCTGAATAATATTGCATTGTATGGATATAACACATTTTGTTTGTTCACTCAGAAGTTGATGGACATTTGGGTTGTTTCCACCTTTTAGGTATTATGTATACTGCTGCTATAAGCA
>NW_007726759.1:928685-932279 GCF_000696425.1 Galeopterus variegatus
GTCATTTTTTGCTTCATATGTTTTGGGGTTTTGTTGTTAGGTACAGATATGTTTATAACTCCTGTATCTTTTTTATGGATTAACCCTTTTATCAATAATCTTTGTATGTTTATATTTGTTATATTATCTTGAAGGTTTAAATCTTTTATCAATATTATTATCTTTATCTATTTTAAGAGTTTTTGACTTAACATCTATTTTTTCTGATATTAGTATAGCTATCCCAGGTCTCTTTTGGTTACTATATGCATGGATTATCTTTTTATGTCCTTTCACTTCCAACTTATTTTTGTATTTTTGTCTAAAGTGAGTATCTTATAGACAACATATAGTTAGATTATGTTTTTTATCCACCCTGCCAGTTTATGCCTTTAGGGTGGAGAGTTTAATCAAATTATATTTAAAGTAATTACTGATAAGAAAGAACTTCTGCTATTTTGCTATTTCTTTTCTTTATATCTTACAGCTTTTTTGTTCTTCATTTCCTCTATTATTATCTTCTTTTGGGTTTAGCTGATTTTGTGTGTGTGTGTATGTAATGAACCATTATGATTTTCTTTTACTTCCTCTTGTGTATATTTTGTAGATATTTTCTGTAGATTCTCTTGTGGTTACCATGGGGATTACATTTAACATTCTTAAATGCTTGCAGCTAAAACAACAACAAAAACAACAACAACCTCTCCCAGTCTTTGTAAATTTGGCTCTGTGTTGGGGCACAACTTCAATGATTATTCAGGCTGTTTACCACTCTGCCTTGATCTTCACATCCTGCTTACATGGGGCCTAAATGTCAGACAGAAGCAAAATCTTAGGATCTTCTCAGGTCTTTTCTGAGCATATGTCTGGTCCTAGGCATAAGTATAGCCTTCTAGGTTGTCCAGTATATGCAGAAATTTTTTGAAGATCTTATTCCTGTTTGTATCTCCCTCCCCATCCTTTTTCTTCCCATTAATTTTGGCCTGTCTACTGCTTGATCTAACTGCTATCCTTTGCTCCAGGCATCTGTGGCTAGTATATTTGCTTTCTAATGCTTTCAACAAACACCTCCCAGGTGGTCCCTTTAGCTCTGAGCAAGCCCTGAGGTAGGTGAAACAGAGGCAAGTTCCTGAGCTGATTTCTCAGGGAGCCATTAGGCAAATATTTGTAAATTTGATAATATCCGAGTAATAATTGTGTATTACAAAAATATTCAATCTCAATTCTTTGAGAATAANTTGGAATTCCTTTTTTATCATTTTCAGTGATATAACACCCAGAAAGATGCCTTTTCTATGAGTAATAAGAAAAGAGGAAAAAAGATAGAGGCATCATAAAGAAAAATGGGAATAGAATGAAGAACATTTTGATAGATATACCAATAAGGATGAGCTTTGAAATTGTCAACCTCCTGGAACAAGAAAATATGCCACCACAGACAAGAAGAATATGTGGCTGGTATTGAAAACTAGGTATGTGGATGCTGAAGCCTTCTATGTGATGTTCAGAAAGAGAATAGATCATTATGGACACTGAAAAAAATTATTAAAGGCACACATTTCTATGTTCAGCACGTAATTATATTCTGAGTTGTAAAGGTGATTTATTCTTTCCAATTTTCATTATTTTGGCAGAATCAAATTGTTAAGGTAAATCTAACTCTACCAAAATATTTTATTTTCCTAAAAGTCATCTTTGCAAACAAAATGCATGTGTATCTTAAGCTTTCTGCTCTTTTTCCCCCGTCAGATATGAGATTCTTCTTTTCAATTATAGTAGAGCCTATGTGAGCAAACAAATGGAAACTCTACTTGACTTTTGGTTGTATTCATTTCTTCATGTGAGGTTGTCTCATCCGTCTATTTTTTCTAAAGAGTGGTTGTGTTCAGCCCAGTTCATCTGTAACATTTAACAAACAATGCTAGGGTGGAATAATTTTTTCTCTTTTTGAAGAAAAATCAATTTAAGTGCAAAAAACACATATTAAATAATGAGGTTTTATGATTATTTGCCAAATAACCATCATAAAGGATGATCATATTTAAATTTTCAGAACTGACTTGCTTTTCTCATTATTAAGCTCCATCTTTCCTGTGAGATCCTGAGTTACATAGTTATCCCAACTAGAAGCTGTTGAGTAATGTCATGTCACCTAGGTTGTTTTTGCTTTTGAAGAGCTTTTGGTTCAGGGTTCGCAATAACGTAGATTACTTCAGCCTCTTGCTTTGGATGTAGGACAGTAGAAGGGTTCAAACGTTTTTGAAGTGTTTCTTTAATCTACATCCTAAAAAGGAAATGTTACTGTGGTAAAGAGAGACATTTCATGAGTATTTCTGTCAACACAGAAACTTGTTATTTTAGAGGGGATAACATTTAAGAGATTTTGTTGTTGTTGTTGTAAGATAAAGCTACACTGAGTGTTTTTTTTTTNAGTCTGAAACACCAGAGAATTTCCATGAAAGCCTTAAAAATAACTTACTAATTTTATGTAGTCAAACAATTGTTTCTGAAAATCAAACAGTAAATTTAATTGTATGTTTGCATGTTGATGAATTACAAGAGTGGTTGTAATCCCTCTCTTGTTTTTCCTGTGAACATTAGGACACTGGCTGAAAAAGTATTATATGCTGAATGGGAGATCTGGTTGAAATGGAGACATCTGGTTGGATCCAGATGAAATGGGCAATCTTGACCCCTAAATCACTCTTTGATACTCTTTCCAATAGAATTATCTTACGCTCTGGTAATTGAAAATAACAGCTCTACTTTACTTGAAAACCCTGTGATAGATTGATAGATAACTTTACTTGGTGCAGATGTCTTGAAGGAGAAGGCCATTCTGCTTAAGAGACACAACTATGCCCAATTCCCACTAGTCTCATAACTAGAAAAAAATATAGCATACTCTAGGGAGACAGGAAACACTATACCTAGGAAAAATGGTTACCACACCAAAAGAATCACAAAATGTTACTAAAATATTTTTTGAGAAATCTGTGGAACATGTGTAGGAGTATATTCTAAGGGTGTTAGACAAAGGGAGCACTGGATTATATCACTAGAATAGGCCAAATTAATTGATACAGGTAAATTTACTAGAGATTCCAGATTTTATGTGTTTGTTTACCCAGCTAGAGGTGGCATTAAATCTCAGCAGCAGGTTCAGGCTTTAGTAAAGACTGCACTACTATTTGGGCCTTCTGGCCCAGCATATCCAATAATAATTGATTATTTGAAATATTTGTGGCAAATGGAATCCTGTATAAATATCTTGGAAGCACCTGTAGGACAATCGCAGCTGGGAATGCAAGGATTTTGGAGGAAATCTATGCCTTCTTCTGCAGTTGTTTTCAGAAACAGCTACTGGTTTGCTACTAGGCTTTGACAGAGACTTAATTCCTAACCAAGGGACATCAGGTTATCATGTGGCCTGAACTTTCCTCCATGAGCTAGGTGAAGTTGGGGCATGCTCAGCAGTAATATGTCATAAAATTGAAATGTTCTATAAGAGACTGAACGTAGGCAAATCTGAAATGTATGAGTAATTTGCATATATTGATACTACTCAAAAGTGGATAGCTGTTGTAGGACAGATCCACTCGGGGGTGTTCCCTG
>NW_007726759.1:933582-958944 GCF_000696425.1 Galeopterus variegatus
ATCTGAGATTTGCCTGCAGTATAATAGATACATACTCTGGCTGTGGATTTGGGTCTCTTGCCTGTAATGCTTTTAAGAGCATCACCATCCAAGGACTCAGAAAATATCTCATCTATTGTCATTCCACTTTCTATAGCATTGCCTATAATCAAGTAACTGATTTCCCAGCAAACGAAGTACAGCAATGGTTCATGCCCATTGAATTAACTGGTCTTTCCACATACTCCAACAACCAGAAGTTACAGAGTTAATAGAAATATGGCATGGCTTACTGAAGATTCAGTTCCAGCATCAGATGGGAGACAACACCCTGAAAGGATGAGGTTCTGACATACAAGATGAAGTATATATTGTGAAGCAGAGACCATTATACGATGCTATCTCTGCCACAGCAAGAAGACATGGATCTGGGAATCAAAGGATGAAAATGAGAGTGAGTTTTCTTGCTATTGTACTCAATAATTCCCTTGCAGAATTTTTGCTTGCTGTCCCAACAACCCGAAACTCTACTGGTTTGGAAATATTAGCCTCTAAGGTAGGCATGCTTCAACTGTGGGACACAATATTGGTTCCATTGAATTGATAGATGAAACTGCTACCTGGACAGTTTGGGCTCTGTATGGCACTGAAATAACAGATGTGAAAAGGTCTTATTCTACTCAATGAAGTGATTTATCCTAATTACCAAAGGGAAATTGGATTGTTGCTACATAATGGGGACAAGTAGGACTAAATCTGAAACCATTAAATCCTCTAGGGTGTTTCTTAGTACTTTCACGCCCAATAATAAAGATTAATGGAAAACTACAGAAACAAAAAGACAAACAGAACAAACAAACGATGGCCTGAATGAGAACTCAGACATTTCAGAAAAGAAGATTTGCATTATTATTCCACCAGGCAAAGTACTCTGACCAGCTGAGATTCTGGCTGAGGGCAGGGGAAAATTTTATGAAACGGACAGTGGAAGAATGAAATAATATGTATTCATTATATCTCTGTGACCAGTTACAGAGATGAGTAATGTAGTAACCCTGTATAGTTTCTTTTTGCTTGATATATATATATATATACATATATATATATATTTTTTTTTTTTTTCTCAACGTATGTGTATGTTTATTGGTATATGCTAACAATTTTCTTGTTTCACCTCTCTTGTTTTTACAAGATGTTAGAAGTTAACTTTAAAATCTGATCTATAGGTAACAGAACATTCTGTGGAACTGTGATGAAATTTGAGTAGAATTTATTAAAGCCAGTGATGGATATACTGTCTTTTGGGACTGTGCTTCTCCTCACTTTGGGGAGCAGATGAGAACTTCACT
Organism: Galeopterus variegatus; assembly: GCF_000696425.1. NCBI lineage: Eukaryota > Metazoa > Chordata > Mammalia > Dermoptera > Cynocephalidae > Galeopterus > Galeopterus variegatus. The sequence goes on from NW_007726759.1 coordinate 934,911, forward strand.
TGTAAAAAGAATAGCTTTATCTTGTTATATGAAAATATCGAGCTGTTTCATTATTATAAAGTACAAATTTGTGTAGAAAGGTGAATATAGGAGCTGAATAGCTAAAACTGTGAACTTTGCCAATTACCAATTTACCGTCTCTCAGCTTCAAATCCACCTTCATGACTTCTTGTGATAATGGAAATGGGCCCTGGAAATATTTTTCTTTTGCCAGCTACCACAAGAGGGCGTGTTAGTAGAAGGCACTAGATGTACCCTGGAGCAGAAAGAGGTTCCGATGTGCTTTTCTTGGCAGGCCCCAAAGTGTGCACTGGTCCTCCATCAGTAGGAACTCAAATTGTGGGTGGATTTGACAGCATCAGGCTCCTGTAAGACAGCTGGCTTCTCCAGGACCTGGGTCCTGAACACTGGGACAATCAGTGCACAGTACTGAAGAGTTTCCCCATCACACCTGTGGACATCTTTGCAGCAAGCTCTGAGATGCAACCTTTCTTTGTGGGACACCTTCCCTGGCATATAGTAAGGTGAATTTCTAGAAAATTCTGACAGCACGATGACACCTTAGTGAACTTTAAGTTTTGTATCTCAAGCCCTGTGGTGCTTGCGGGAAGGGTGGGGTGGATGCCCCTTCGTGAGGTGTTCTCTGTATATCTACTATTCTTGCATTTTAAAGAGTTTTTAAAAAAATTATTACTAGAAAATTCTTTGTTATGCCAATCTCTTTTCAAAGTAGGTAATTTTTATATTAAAGTTCCCTGATTAAATTACTGCACGGTTTCTGTTTCCTTACTGGATTCTTACTGATACAGTTGACTAAGGAACTTTCTGCTTGGTTTAAAATGTATCATACCAGAAAGATTCTTGCCCTTGAAATATATCCCATTAACTGCTATAAATGCCTGGCATTTTATATCTCCAGACCCATTTAATTTCATAGATTTTTATGAATATCTTTGGTGCTGGCTCTGTGTTATATTCTAGGAGGTAAAATAGATTAAAAATGTTCCTTCTTCCGGGATTATAGAGCATAAGTTAACAAGCAAAATTTTAAAAATATCTATCTCCAGAGAGGTGATAGATTTAATCAACATACAAGCAATAATATAATTAGCTTATATGATTTTTTCCCCCTCATTTGGCTGTTAACCAATATTTGTTAAGTCAATGCATAGGAGTTTTGTTTTTTTCTAGGTTTTAATACAACAGGAGAGCAGATAAAAATAGGATAATTTGCATTCAGAAAATTTTCAAATTTCAAAATAGAATTACAAGCTCACTGGCAGGAAACTTGGGAAATAAAAAAAATTAGCTCCTTCCATGTGCCAGGAGTTTGACTAGATTCTTTTACATATTTTAGTTCACAGATGCTCTAAAAACTAAAGAAAATGTGTGTGTGTGTGTACTTTTTTTTTGATAGATGATGAAAGTGATATTCAGAAATATTAAGTCATTTTTCTAAAGTACCAGAACTGGGTTTCATGACTCATCAATCTGCCTACAAAGCCCTTGCTCTCTCACTATGGAAGACAGACTCCTTCTTTTGCTTACTCAGTGTTAATCCTCGCTCACTGATGAACATTATAAATATTTTGACCAACTTTAAAAAAATATCTTATTATACTTAAACAAAAGATATTTGCATTTATAACAAACCTTTGAGTCATACTATGCATTTAATATTACATTTTTTATTTTCTTAACATTATGTTATAAATATTTCTCCACATAGTTGCTTTGTAATATTATTCTACCACTCCACTAGTGGTTAAAATTTATACTCCATTCACTGTTTTCAATATTACAAATGATATAAGACATTTTTTCTGATTTTTTTACTGGCTTTAAAATGATTTCTTTGAATACATCCTTAAAGGTGGAATGATAGAGTCACACATCATGGATATTTGTAATTAAATTGACACTTTCTCAGATTGTTAGTAGATTAGTTGGTTAGTAGATTTGTTCAAGGTCAGTAAACTAGAGAATGTCAGAGCTAGTGTAAGTGAAGTATATACTTTTTATTTTAAAATTTTATTTTGTTTTTCTTTGAGCCTTATACATTTTATTTCAAAAATTCACACAATATGGAACTGTATAAAGTAAAATATTTAAATATCCCTCTGTTTTCCTCCATTTTTTTACATAAATAAGAGCTTATTATTCATTCAACAAACGTTTATAGAATGCCTACCATGTTCCAAGCACTCCTTTGGATTGTCTCTGATTTCACGGAGCTTATATTCTCTTATTGTTCCAAACTTGTGGTTTTATATTGTTTTTCAGTTAACACAACTTGTTTTGAAATGTTATATATCTGTTTCTGTTCTTATATGTATATGTATCTATATCTATAATTACAGCTATATTTTTCTATCTACATCTACCTATTCATCTATCTGTGTCTATGTATACTCTTACTCAGTTTAGTGGCTCCACAATATTTCATAAATATATATATGATTAATTACTGATAAAAATTTAGATTGTTTCCAAGGTATAGCTTTTAAATAACCCTGTGTAAATATCGCTTTTACTCATGTGAGAGCTTTTATAAGATAAATTTCTAGGGGTGAAAGTATGGAGTCAAATAGTTGGCATTGAAAATGTACTACAAATGCCAAATTGCCTTCTAAGTATATTTCACTAGTTGACATTCCTATCAACACTGTGGGAGAGTTCTCATTTCCTTTCAACCCTACAAAAACAGATTTTATCAGTCTTTTAAATTTTGTCAATCTTAAGTGTGAAAAATGATGTCAAATCACTAATTCACATTTTCCTGATTCCTTCCCTATGCAACCTCATCTTTTGACATATAAAAAGTTTATTGAATGAACTACATTTAAGATGATACAGTGCAGGAACCAATTATATTCTGTACTTCCCATCAACCCCTCAAAATTACCCCTTAGATTCACTCTTTCCTCCCCCTGGATGAAATCAGGGCCAGGCTCCATAGGTTTTCCTGGGCTTTTTCAATCTTCAGAACATTCTCATCTCAGTATTTTCAGAAACTCTAATGTAATATAGGATCAATGCTAACGTTTGTTGTTCAGTTTAAAACTTTCCCCCTTTCCCAAATGAAAATTTTCCGTGGTGAAGAGGGACATAGTTTGTGGACTCTTTCATTTCTCTGTCTGTCCAATTCTCACCCTACTTTTCTAACCTTTTGAGGGTCGGTCTCAATGAGAAAAAGTATTAAGAAAAAAGGACACAGCCTTATGGTCCTGGTAGAGCTATAATCTCTGGTTATAATCTTCTTGGCAGCAAGTATAAAATAGACTTCTCTTCTCAGTGGTGACGTGAGGAGAAGCGAGGATCAGCTGTTGGGATTCCCCCGCTGCCCTACTGGATCGGGAACACCCAAGTGTTGATTTATGGGTATCCCTGAACTCCATTTAGTGTTTCTCTTGCTCTATAATATTCCCAAAAGCTCTGAAAAGATGTTCTACTATCTGAAATCTTAGCCCCTCACATTTAGACTGTCTTCCTTTATAGTTCTCTGACATCTTTAATCATGCGATTTTTATATTTTATTCACCTTTTCTAGTTATTCCCGCTGAGAGTAATGGTCTGCTGAAGGCTAATCTTTCCTACCTGAAAGCATTTGAATTCCCTTTTAAGATAATCTCAGTTTGATTCTCTTCCCCATGGTCCACACAGATTAAGTTCTAGAAGCCCCGGTCCTATATGAGGTGAAGATGAGTTACCCCCTTATAACTTGCTGAGAGGTGCCCAGGCCATGAGAACAACTTTCTCCTGAGAAACTTACCTAAGGCTTCTTCAAACTCAACCTCTCGTCCAGACTAGAGATGGGAGCTTAGCTACCGGTAGCAGAACACATTTTTGGCTGGCACCTTTGCAAATCTGTTCAAAATAATTCTGGTTAGAATAAGAGATACTTAATGCCATTGTTTTATCTTAGTTTAGTTAGTTTCTCTAGAAACTCTGAAACAAAAAAAGTTATATTCATCATCCTGTTACATATTTGTTGGCTGTTTTAAATTCTCTGTGAAGGCTGTCTGGTTAGCTCAGTTGGTTAGAGTGCAGCCTTGTAACACCAATGTGCCAAAGGCCGAAAAAGAAAAAAAAAAAGTTCTTGTTTGTGAATTACCTTGTCATAGCTCTTGACAATTTTTTCTTTTTTGTGCTATCTTTTTACTATTTTTGAAACTGATTTTAGGTGTACTTTTTATTTAATGTTAAATGTTTTGCAAACATTTTCATTTCTCACTTATTTTTAACTTTGTTTATGATAACTTTTGTTATAATAGATGTGAAGTTGTGATCTAATTTAATATTGTTATCATTTTAAGTGTACAGTCACTTGCCCAATAGTACATTTTAAATGGTTTATTTTTTCACAATCATACAAAATATCTCCTTTGGACTTCCGGTCAAGATGGTGGAATAGACAATCCCCAGAATCACCCTCTTCTACAAATAAACCAATTTACAACTATTAAAAAGCAGTGACAGCCAAGGTGCTGTTGCTAGAGCTCAGGGGAAGAGGAGATGAGACCTACAGAGTGTGCGAAGGCAGGAGAACTGTGATGAGAGAAAGAAAGGACGGGTCTGACTGTTTCAAGCCCTGGCCACTTCAAGGCTGGCCCTGCTGAGCACACCGAGCAAGAACTGGAAAAAGCCACTGCTGTGCCCTTCCTATGAAGTAGCTTGGAAGCTTCAGGGGACAAGAGGGCCTTGGTGGCCCCCAGGCCAGCTAGACCACTAACAGGGTGCCTGTGGACCCACATAGGAGCGAGGAGCCACAACAATTGAAAAAAGAGGCCAGTGAGTCATTGCAAGGGACCAGTGCATGGCCCACCCCATGGGAGGTGTTTGAGTGCAGGCAGTGGGGGAGACAGGCCCACGGGAGGAACACTGGGGCACATCATGGACAGCTGACCTGCCCCCCACTCAGCACAGGCCCACTCAGAGGAAACTGGTCGGGAATACAGAACAGCAGGGGTGCAGTTTGCTGAAAAGACTCAGGCCTAGACCAGAGTTTCCACACAACCCAGGTGTATCCGAGTTCACAAGACCTGGAAGTGCTCACAAGGTCAACAATTAAGACCTGAGCTGCACAAAAAGCCTTTCTCAGAGAATCAGCAGCAAAGCAGCAATTTAGCTCAACCACAGGGCTCAAGTGCTGGTCCCCACAGGAAGTTCCCCCATTTTAGAAGTAACCAAAGGACAACAAATTAGTTCCGGTGCAGAGTTTAAGTGGTGAGAGGAGCTAATAATCCAAAACAAACTGAAAGAGAAAACAAAACCCACAGATCAGAGACAGTTCTGATATTAACCAGTAAAGGTCTAAGAGCACCAAAGATCACCTATAGAACCTAGAAGGACTGGAAAGACCCCAGGCTCCTAAGCCAGGGTGGGGAGAGGGCTGAGAGCCTCAGCTATACCCCCCTGACATCCTCATCCAGCCCAGTGATGACCAGGTCCCTGCCAGAAGCCTCCCATGTTCCCAAGCTAGAGTGGGGAGGCCAATGGACTCAGCCAGGACCCCTGACGTCCATATCCATCCCAGCCACGACGGAGCTGCCACCGGAAGCCCCCTGGGCTCCTCTGTCAAAGTGAGGGGGTGCCGTGGGCCTCGACCATGTCTCCCGCCCCCTTTCGTCATCCTCCCACTCTATCCCCCTCCCCCTTCCTCTCTCTCTGGTCACCCCAACTGCTTCCCAACATCTTAGAATGTAAAATAATAATAATAATAATGATAATAAATTAATTAAAATGTTTCCAAAAAACCCAACAAAATACCTCCTTTGTCTTAAAGTATATTCAGTTCATTTCAATAATTTTTAAGGGAGAAGTTAGTAGCAACTAATGATATCCTTATCTTTTCCCAATGTACTTCTTGTTTTTATTCTCTTATTTTATTTACCACAGTAATATATAGAATGGAAATGTTGAATAGTAACAGTACTTAATATAGAGAGAGACATTCTTCCTCTTCTTATCATAATATTTTACTTTTCTTTTTTAATTATAATGTTGCTAATAAGCCAGTGTTGTTCTGCATCTATTAAGATAATAACAGGTTTCTCTTTTAATCTCTTAATGCAATTTATTTTAGTTTTTTTAAATGTTAAACTAGTCTTGAAATTCTTTTTCATTGGTCATAATTTCTAATATTTTAAGATTTTTATATTTGTATTTAGAACTAAAAGTAGCCCATATATTTTTGTGTGTGTGTTATTCTTGTCTGCTTTAGGAATCGTAATAAAGTTTGGAGACTGTACTGAAATGCTTTCCAGCTTTTTTACTCCTTATTCTCTGAAGTGGTTTATATGACAAAGACATATGTTATATATAACTGATAAAATGGATTCACACTGATGCTTGTTTTAGGAATGATTTTTATTCATATCTTTCTTTTCCTCTAGGTATATTGAGTTTATTCATATTTTCTTTCTATTTTTTTAGGCGGTTTTGGTAATTTTTACATTTCTAGGAAATCAGCTATTTGATCTAGATTAGAAAATTTGTGGTCACTTGCCAACAATTCATAAGGTTAAAGATTTGAAAGTACTCATGAGACTCTACAGGGTATATTCACACAGGGTTTTACTAAATATAAAATATATGGTAAATTTTCATATTTATTTACTTTTCTTTCCATCCCATTTCCTCTACTGCTTATTTTGGTCACATGGAATTTTGTTTCTCAGTTACTACTTTCTTGGCATTACTTATCCATAATTATCTGAACATAAATATATTTGAGGATTTATTTTTTAACCAATATTTCTTGTATTCCATGCATGTATCTACCTTGAATCATAACTTATGTGCTTCTGAATAGTCTCAAGCCATTTCTCCATCTGGGGTCTGGGTGTGTTAAACTTCCTAAGTCCTTGCATATTTTTATGTTCTTATTTTTTCCTCTCATTTGTATGTTGACTCGGGTATAGTATTCCTACCTGATGATCTTTTTTTTTTTGTTAGCATTTTGAAGATGTTGCTCTATTGTGTTCTAGAATTCAGTGTAAATAATTTTTTAAAAGTTTAATAGTAATCTGATTTTCTTTATTCATTCTCTGAAAGTATTTTGGACTTTCTTTTCATCCTTCATGATTTGAAATTTCACCAGAGTGTTTCTTTTTCTCTGAGGGCTAAAGATTCTGTTAGTTGAGCTTAATCCTTCTACTTCATAGTAATGGTTGCGGAATACTTGTCTATTTTGGTTTATGGATCCGAGTATATCTAGCTATACTATTTTCAGCAATGTGTTTCTGCCAGCTATGAAAGCATGTGTGGGGATTTCCCATTCTCCCCATGGTCGGTTACTACAGACATGACCTTGCCTCTTTATTCACATTGTCACTGGTCTAGTCTATATGCAAAGGTTACTGCTGCCTGCTGCTAGCACAAGTAGAAAGGGGCAAATGCCACCTGGCCTTGCTACTTCAAGTATTGTTCCTAAGTTAGTCATCATGATAGAATCTCAGTACCTTTCTTCTTGGATCCAATTTATATACTCTGAGATGAGAAGTCCCTGAGCCTCTCCCATTTCTACAAAAGACTTCCAGGTGTTTAAATCATGGCTTTCTGAAATGTTTGTTTCTCTATGGATTATATCTTTCAACAATTCTTCAAAAGATTCCTGTTCTGATGATGGCTCTCTTTGTTGTTTTGCCCTCCTCTTACAGATTTCTTTTCTTTTTTTAATAATCCAGTATATTATTTTATGCTCTTTGTAAGTACAGGGCTGGCTGTGAAATCAGTACTTAAAAAGTGAAGGTTATGTTAAGTACCAGAACATGGCAGAGAGGAGCAGCAGAGAAATGACACATGGAAACAATGCAAATATACTTCTGTGTCAAAATTTTGAGAGATGGCTAAGCCTATCCACTATTAATTTTGTTTTTCCATTATCTTATCTTATTTTTTAGCTGTTTTAGCAAACATCTTTATTTGATCTCATCCATATTGCAACATTTAATATCAGCACAGTCTGTGGAGGCAAAATATCTTGATTATAAGATTACTGGTGGCAAACAATGTTTTCAAGGTGCTTTTATTTACTCTAAGATATCAGTATGATTACATCTTCTCATTACCAAAATCACAGTACTGCAAGTCTGCTAAGGCATTCTCTGTATCAATAACCTGTAAGCAGTACAAAATGAATCTGCCCTGATACATTTTCTCCTCAAGGAACTAGACAGTTCTTTTTTATCTAAATCCCAATAACTTCTTTTTATTTTTTCAGGCATACCTTAAAAAATCAGTAACCTCCTGGTTTTCTATTTTTGTGTGCTTGCTGTCCAGTTAACATGTTGTGAAAGTCAAGCAACATTATCTCTAATTCAGTTTTAGCCTCTTTCCATTTTGCTGTCAAAAATAATGATGGTGACCTGCAGCATTTAGACAAGAATTAGGCTACAGGCAAGGAAGAATTTCCTTTAGGTGAAATTCTTGGTCTCTGAAAGTGATGAAATCTCATGTGAATGTATGTAAATATTGCATAATTTTTGTCTGATTATTTTTAAGGAGGGTTGATATTTCAGCTATACTGTTCACTTTAAGTAACAAAGAAACCTGGCTTATACTGTCTTAAACTGAAAGGGCAGAGGTGGTGGGGGGGAAGATGTCCCCAATTCTCTTGTATATGCATTAATTCATGCTATGACTCTATCCTAATATTCATTTGTTGATTATTGCAATAGTTCCAGAAAGCTCATCTAACCCCACGAATGTCCTGAAGAAGAGGCCATCTCTTCCTGAATCACTTTCTTAGATGCCCTATCGAAGACTAGCCTGAATGTTGCATGCTCATTTCTAAACCAATCACTAGCAAGGGAAATGAAATTATTATAATTAGCATAGACAACATAAGATTTCAGAGAGGAGATCGATTTCCCTGACCCATATGTCTTTATGTAGGATGGTGTCTCTGTGAATATAATTAGGTAAGAGGAAGGAGATGCAATGGATATTAGGTCAGCAAACTAATAGTGTTTACTGTATCTTACTAGAGGGAAACAAACTGGATTTGAAAGTTTTACTTTTAAAAAATGTGTTTTTAAAATGTTTAATTTAAAAAAGTGTAAGTGGTTATATTATATTAGGGAAAACATAATTTGTAAAATCTAATAATATCAAAAGGCAATTTAATGGAGAAGAGTATTATATACCGTTTTAAAGCCAATAATGCATTTTAAATAGCATGGCTAATAAAATTAAATGATGTTGATAAAATGTTGGTAGGTAAGGTAGAGCATGATTGTAATGGCTCTTACCATATAATTTAGTTTGTTCATTTTCTTTTGTCTTCAAGATACATTACAATAAAGCAAATGTAATACAATTTTCAACCATAGTTGAAACACTTTTTCTGTTTCCGTCCTAGTATCATTGATTTTCTGAAGTTGCTCTGTATATTTGAGTAACATGATTGCATTTGGGAACAAATGTGCCTAGAACACTAGGTAAGCCAGGATGTATAGCAATGAGATTGCAACGTTATCCAAGATGGGACAGATGGAGAGGCAGCTTCCTTGTGGACACATGCATGCAGATGATAATATCCCGCTGGCTAACTGTCACATTAGACCTTCTGGAAAAGTAACTGACTCTTTAGTCAAGTCAAACACTTTTGCAACAGGTTTTCTGGGTAAGTGACAAGAACCATCCAGGCTAGGATCATTTCATCCATCTCAAAGTCAGAAAAATGCTTAATGTGATTAGAAGCAACATCACAGTGTATTCAGATATTAACAAAAATGTTCTCACTCTCAATTGTTCCAGGACAAAATAATGTGGTCTACAAGTATTGCTGACCTGAGAATTGCGGAACCAAAATTGGGGTCAGATTTTCAGGTATTTCTGAGAATCAAGCTAATGAGAATTTAAATTATTTATAGAGCTTATCCTACAAACTAAGAAAAGAAAATTTGGGGTAAAAAGGCTGCTAATTATTTTACATTTTGTAAATTGTATTACTTATGTTGAAAACAAAATGATACTTCTCTTGACTGGGTTCATTTCAATTTTTAAAACATCCATTGAGTGCCTTTTTTGTGCAATACACTGTGTTTGCACCTGTAGGAAATACAGAGATACAATTTCCCATTATCTCCTAGAGCACATAGACTCAAATACCAAGAACTATATACAAATCATACTGGGATGTGTACTCTAATAATAGGAATAAAAACAGCAAGTGAAGAGATCAGAGGAGTATTCTTTAATTGAAGTGACTCTCCTAAGTGTGAAGGTGATAAATTTGCAGAAGGTAATCTACTGTATTCTTGAAATCTTGAAACTTTTGAGCACGTGATTTTTCATTTTAGCATTGTTACAGAACAAAGGTGTGTGTGTACATGCATTTTCTGGGTAACTGATGCCTCCTCAAGCACCAATTCCATTTTTAAAAAAATTATTTTTTATTAGCATATTCTTGTTATAAATCATACTTATTCTTTTTTAAAAAAAAATTATTTATTTATTTTTTAAAAGATGACCGGTAAGGGGATCTTAACCCTTGGCTTAGTGTTGTCAGCACCACGCTCACCCAGTGAGCAAACCGGCCATCCCTATATAGGGATCCAAACCCATGGCCTTGGTGTTATCAGCACCGCACTCTCCCAAGTGAGCCACAAGCCGGCCCCCAGAATCATACTTATTCTTTATGCCCCTATCCAGTCTGTCTCCTTCCTCCTCCTCCTCCCCACCCATCCCCCACTTCCTCCTCCTCCTCCCCGCCCCCCTCTAATAACCATAGATTTGTTCTATCTGATAGATTAACTGTTCCTCTGTTGGTGTGTTGCCCAGATGATCTGTCCAGTACTGAGACAGGTGCGATCAAGTCCCCCCCATTATCGTACATCAGATGCTGCTTCTATTACTCTGGAATGTGCTTTGTGGAGAGAGAGGACCTTTTCTTCTTCTTTTTTTTGGTTTCTGCTGGTGCCTCTCCTTGTGCCAATGCATTTGAGAGTCCAGTGTGCCATCTGCACAGCGGCTGTGACTGCTGCTAGTGTGCCATCTGCACAGCGGCTGTGACTGCTGCTATAGAGACTGGCTGCTCTTTCCCACATGAAAATGGTGTTTTGGGTGTGCTCTTTATCTGGTTGTGGCTGGGTTCAGCTTCCCTAGGCTCCATGCCTCATTCTAAGATGTTGTTGTGGAGCAGTTGTGGGGGAGAAGGAGAAGGGAAAGGGGAAGGGAAATAGGGTGGGAAGAGGGGGAAGAAGGGGGAGCATGATCGAGGCCTTGGTTCCTCCTTCATTCTGGCAGGGAGACCAGGGAGCTTATAGTGGCAGCTGGGTCATCACTGGGCTAGATGCAGATGTCAGGGGTGTGTGGCTGAAGCCCTCAGCTCCCCACTGGCCAGGCATGGGAGCCTGGGGTGCTTCCCACAGCAGCTTGGTGGTCATTGTTGGGCTAGTTGCAGATGTCAGGGCGATGTCATGAGGGCTCCAGCCCCCCATGCCCCAACTCGGTCACCTGGAGTGCTTCCTGCAGTGTCTTGATGGTCATTGCCAGGCTGGTTGTGTATGTCAGCGAGGCGTGGCTGAGGCACTCGGCCCTTTCTCCTCCCTTGCTTGGGAGCTGAGGGGGCTTCCAGTCCTTCTAGGTTTTGTAGGTGTTCTTTGGTGGTGTTAGACACTGACTAGTTAAAATCAAACTTTGGTTGTGGGTATTTTGTTTTTTCTTTCAGTTCTGTGTTGGATTATTTGCTGTTCCCACCACTTAAACTCTGCACTGAAACTAATTTGTTGTCCTTTGCTTACTAATAAAATGGGGGNGGGGAGCATGATCGAGGCCTTGGTTCCTCCTTCATTCTGGCAGGGAGACCAGGGAGCTTATAGTGGCAGCTGGGTCATCACTGGGCTAGATGCAGATGTCAGGGGTGTGTGGCTGAAGCCCTCAGCTCCCCACTGGCCAGGCATGGGAGCCTGGGGTGCTTCCCACAGCAGCTTGGTGGTCATTGTTGGGCTAGTTGCAGATGTCAGGGCGATGTCATGAGGGCTCCAGCCCCCCATGCCCCAGCTCGGTCACCTGGAGTGCTTCCTGCAGTGGCTTGATGGTCATTGCCAGGCTGGTTGTGGATGTCAGCGAGGCGTGGCTGAGGCACTCGACCCTTTCTCCTCCCTTGCTTGGGAGCTGAGGGGGCTTACAGTCCTTCTAGGTTTTGTAGGTGTTCTTTGGTGGTGTTAGACACTGACTAGTTAAAATCAAACTTTGGTTGTGGGTATTTTGTTTTTTCTTTCAGTTCTGTGTTGGATTATTTGCTGTTCCCACCACTTAAACTCTGCACTGAAACTAATTTGTTGTCCTTTGCTTACTAATAAAATGGGGGGACTTCCTGTAGGGACCAGAACTTGAGCCCTGTGGTTGAGCTAAATTGCTTCATTGCTGCTGTTCCCTGGGGAAGGCTTTTTGTCCAGCTCAAATTTTAATGATTGGTCTTGTACTTATTCCCAGGTCTTGTGAGTTCCAGTGCACCTGGGTTGTGTAGAAACTCTGGTCTGGGCCTGAATCTTTCCAGAAAACTGCACCCCTGAAGTTCTATATTCCCAACCAGTCTCCTCTGAGTGATCCTGTGCTGACTGGGGGGCAGATCAGCTGTCCATGCTGTGCCCCAGTGTTCCCCCGGTGGGCCTGTATCCCCCACCACCCACACTCCAAACACTTCCCATGGGACAGGCCATGCACCTGTCCCTTGTGATGACTCACTGGCCTCTGAGCGGCTCCTTTTTCAGTTGTCTGTAGCTCCTCGCTCCTATGTGGGTCCACTGGAACCCCATTGTGGTCTTGCTGGCCTGGGGGTCACCAAGGTTTTCCCCTCTGTTGCTTCCAATCAACTTCATACTAAGGGCACAGCTAAGGCTTTTGCCAGCTCTTGCTCCATGTGCTCACCAGCTTCAGCCTTCAAGCAGCCAGGGCTCAAAATGGTTGGAGTGATTCTTTTTTTCTCCCATCATGGCTTCTCCTGCCTTCATGAACTCCGTAGGTCTCTGTTCATCTTCCCCTGAAGCTCTAGTGGCCCCAGTTTGGCTGTCATTGCTTTTTAATATTTGTAAATTGGTTGATTTGTGGGAGAGAGTGATGCTGGGTACCATCTGTTCTTCCATCTTGACCAGAAACCCCAATTCCATTTTTAAGTATGATTTTTTAAAAACTTGTTTAAAGAATAAGAGTTATAAAAAATAAAATAAAATTTTAAAAGGCTCACTACTGGGACTTGCAGCTCTAGCTCTGACATGTAAAAAACTTGGAAGTTGCCATTCTTGATATTACAACAAGAAAAAAAGGTGTCCAAACCGAAATCAAGGACTATTCTTAGACCTATCAAAGAACTGAGGTCACAGGGCAATCCATCATCCTGAAACCTGGAGATATAGATGCATACAGAGAGAGAGAGAGACAGATAGATAGATAGATAGATAGAGAGAGAGAGAGAGAGAGAGAGGGCACACAGCCAACACAACCAAGGTCTGCTTACCTGCTTACCTGGATTATAAGCTACTGGAGCCATAAACTGTTTGTAGTATTTAAATGACAATTTTGGTGAATTCCTAGAGGCTGAGTGCAGACTAGAGTGAAACTCAAACACTTGTAGGAGCTGAAGTCTTAGGAGGATCTGCACACATTTATGGGCTTTCCCTTCAGGAGCCATACCAAGTTTTTGGGGTGAGGGTCTGAGAAAAAGCTTCTCATGGCTCTAGAGGGGAAAGAAGATGAGTAGGCAAAGTCTGAATTATAATAAAGGCCTNATTTTGATCTTAAAGATAGTCTTTTCAAAATAAACCAGGTAGATAAAAAATAAAAGTAAAAGAATGAAGAAAATCTATGAGAACTATCAGACAACATTAAGTGAACAAACATTGAGATCATGGGTTTTCCAGAGCAGAGGATAAAGGAAAAGGCATTGAAAACCTATTCAATGAAATATTAGTGGAAAACTTCGCACATATTGGGAGAAACATGGACTTTCAGATCTGAGGCTATCAAAGATAGCCAAGCAGATTCAATCCAAAAAGGTCCTCTCTGAGACACATTATAGTCAAAAGACAAAGACAAAAAGAGAATCCTAAAAACAGCAAGAGAAAATTATGTCAAGTCATCTATAAGGGAGTCTCCATCAGACTAACAGCAGATTTTTCAGTGGAAATCTGGCAGGACAGAAGAGAACGGGATGATATGTTCAAAGTACTAAAAGAAAAAAAATTGCCAGCAAAGAATACTATACCCAGCAAAGTATCTTTCAAAAAATGAAGGAGAAATAGTGTATTTCCCAGACAAACAAAAATTGTGGGAGTTTACCAGCACATGACCATCTCTGTAAGAAATATTCAAGGATGTCCTGCATCTGGTACCTTAAAAGCAATAATGGTCACCATGAATACAGAGAAAGAACAAAACCCACTGGTGGAACAGATATGCAAACAAGGAAGATAAAGAAACTATTTCTTACTACTTGAAAAATCCAATGGACCCTGAAAACAAAAAGTAAAAGTTAAAGAAAGGTAAAAAAAAAAAAAAAAAAGAAAGAAAGAAATATTTAAAACAATCAAATGAAAATTAATAAAATGCTACAAGTAAGACAGTGCTTTTCAATAACAATGTTACATGCAAATGGACTGAATTCCCCACTCAAAAGACATAGGCTGGCCAATAGATTAAAAAGCTATCTCTAAAGATATGCTGCCTACAAGAAACTCAACTCACCTGGAAAGACTCACAGAGACTCATAGTGAAGGGACAGAAAAAGATGCACCATGAAAATGGAAACCAAAATCAAGCAGGACCTTTTATTGGATAAAATAGCCTTTAAACTAAAAGCCATAAAAAAAAAAGAAAGCCATTATATCATGCAAATGGGATCTATCAAGCAAGAAGACATAACAATCATAACTATATATACAGCCAGCACTGGAGCCCCCAGATATATAAAGCAAACACTTCTAGACCTAAAGAGAGAGACCCCAATACAGTAATAGTGAGGTACCTCAACAACCCTCTCTTTATATTGGACAGATCATCTAGACAGCAAATCAACAGAGAAACACAGGATTTAAACTACACTGTAGACCAAATGGAATTGGCAGACATTGATAGTACATTTCATTTAAAAACTATAGAATTACTTTCCCCTCATCAGCACATGGAACATTCTCCAGGATAGACCACATGTTAAGTCACAAATCAAGTCTCAACAAATTAAAAAAAAAAAAAAAGAAATCCTTTCAAGAATCTTTTCAGACCACAACAAATTAAAGCTGGAAATTAATAACAAGTGAAACTCTGAAACCTATACAAATACATGGAAATTAACAAACATGCTCCTGAATGACCTATGGGTCAGAGAAGAACAGGAAATCAAAAAATTTCCTGAAACTAATGAAAACAGTGACACACCATACCAAAACCTGTGGGATACTGCAAAGGCAGTACTAAGAGGGAATTTTATTGCAATAAATGCTTACATCAAAAGAATAGAAAGACTTCAAATAAATGACCTAATGCTGCACTTCAAAGAACTAGAAAAACAACAATCCAATCCTAAAAGTAGTAGATGGAAAGAAATAATTAAGATCAGAGCAGAACTAATGAAATAGAGCCCCCCAAAATGATACAAAAGAGCAATGAAACAAAAAGTTGGATTCTTGAGAAGATACACAAAATAGACAAACTACTACCTAGACCAACTGAAAGAAGAGAAAAGAGCCAAATTAAAAACAATCAAACAGACAAACAAACAAACAAAAAACAAACAAAAAAAAAACAGAAATGAAAAAAGAGGCATTACAACCAATACCACAGAAATAAAAAGAATCATTAGAGACTATTACAAAAAACTAAAGACCAACAAATTTGAAAACCTGGAAGAAATGGATAAATTTCTGGACACATGCAAATTACCAAGACTGAGGATAAATTTCTGGACACATGCAATTTACCAAGAGGAAATATAAAACCTGAACAGACCAATAGTGAGCAACAAGATTGAAGTGGTAATCAGCAGTCTTTCAATAAAAGCCCAGGACTGGATAGCTTCACTTCTGAATTCTACCAAACCTTTAAAGAATGCCAATGCTTTTCAAACTATTCCAAAAGATTGAAACAGAGGCCATTCTCCCAAACTCTTTATATAAGGCCAGCATCACCCTGATGCCAAAGACACAACAGAAAAAGAAAACTAACAGATCAACATCCTTGATGAACACAGATGCAAAAGTCCTCAGCCAAATATTAGCAAACAGAATACAACAGTACATACAACAGATTATATCATGATCAAGTGTGATTTATCCCAGGGATGCAAGGATGGATCAAGGTGTGCAAGTCAATAAATGTGATATACCATACCATCCAAATCAAGGACAAGAGCCATATGATTATCTCAATAGATGCAGAAAAAGCATTTTACAAAATTCAACATCCATTCATGATAAAAACTCTCAACAAATTAGGTATAGAAGGAAAATATCTCAATAATGTAAAAGACATATACTAGAAACCAACTCTCAACAACATCTCGACAGGGGAAAAGCTTTCAGCTCAAAGCTTTTCTCATAAGAACAGGAATAAGACAAGAATGCCCACTCTCACCACTTCTATTTAATATGGTAATGGAAGTATTAGCCAGAGCAATCAGACAAGAGAAAGAAATAAAGGGTACCCCAATTGGAATAGACAAAGTTTTTTGTTAGCAGATATCATGATCCTGTTCATAGAAAAACCTAAAGACCCTATTGAAAAACCCTTAGAACTAATAGTCAATTTCTGTAGTTTCAGGATACAAAATCAACACACAAAAATCAGTAGCATTTTTATACTCCAACAACAAACTAGCAGAAATAGAAATCAAGAAAGCAAGCCCATTTACAATAGTCACACACACAAAAATCTAGGAGTAAATTTAGCCAAGGAGGTAAAAGATCTCTACAAGAACTACAAATCAATGCTGAAAGAAATTAAGAGAACATAAAAAGATGGTGTATTANATCCTAAAAGTAGTAGATGGAAAGAAATAATTAAGATCAGAGCAGAACTAATGAAATAGAGGCCCCCAAAATGATACAAAAGAGCAATGAAACAAAAAGTTGGATTCTTGAGAAGATAAACAAAATAGACAAACTACTACCTAGACCAACTGAAAGAAGAGAAAAGAGCCAAATTAAAACAAACAGACAAACAAACAAAAACCAAACAAAAAAACAGAAATGAAAAAGGAGGCATTACAACCAATACCACAGAAATAAAAAGAATCATTAGAGACTATTACAAAAAACTAAACACCAACAAATTTGAAAACCTGGAAGAAATGGATAAATTTCTGGACACATGCAATTTACCAAGAGGAAATATAAAACCTGAACAGACCAATAGTGAGCAACAAGATTGAAGTGGTAATCAGCAGTCTTTCAATAAAAGCCCAGGACTGGATAGCTTCACTTCTGAATTCTACCAAACCTTTAAAGAATGCCAATGCTTTTCAAACTATTCCAAAAGATTGAAACAGAGGCCATTCTCCCAAACTCTTTATATAAGGCCAGTATCACCCTGATGCCAAAGGCACAACAGAAAAAGAAAACTAACAGACCAACATCCTTGATGAACACAGATGCAAAAGTCCTCAGCCAAATATTAGCAAACGAAATACAACAGTACATACAACAGATTATATCATGATCAAGTGTGATTTATCCCAGGGATGCAAGGATGGATCAAGGTGTGCAAGTCAATAAATGTGACATACCATACCATCCAAATCAAGGACAATAACCATATGATTATCTCAATAGATGCAGAAAAAGCATTTGACAAAATTCAACATCCCTTCATGATAAAGACTCTGAACAAATTAGGCATAGAAGGAAAATATCTCAATAATGTAAAAGACATATACTAGAAACCAACTCTCAACAACATCTCGACAGGGGAAAAGCTTTCAGCTCAAAGCTTTTCTCATAAGAACAGGAATAAGACAAGAATGCCCACTCTCACCACTTCTATTTAATATGGTAATGGAAGTATTAGCCAGAGCAATCAGACAAGATAAAGAAATAAAGGGTACCCCAATTGGAAAAGACAAAGTTTTTTGTTAGCAGATACCATGATCCTGTTCATAGAAAAACCTAAAGACCCTATTGAAAAACTCATAGAACTAATAAACAATTTCTGTAAAGTTTCAGCATACAAAATCAACACACAAAAATCAGTAGCATTTTTATACTCCAACAACAAACTAGCAGAAAGAGAAATCAAGAAAGCAAGCCCATTTACACTAGTCACACACACAAAAATCTAGGAGTAAATTTAGCCAAGGAGGTAAAAGATCTCTACAAGAACTACAAATCAATGCTGAAAGAAATTAAGAGAACATAAAAAGATGGTGTATTAGTCTGTTTCTGTTGCTTATAACAGAAAGCATGTAACTGGGTATTTCATAAGGAAAACAAAACTTACTGCTTACAGTTTCTGAGGCTGGGAAGTCCAAAGTCCAGGGAACACATCTGGTGAGAGCCTTGGTGGTGGCAACAGTGACCCAGTGGTCTCACATTGGAAGATGGTGAAAACAAGAGAGACTAGCCTCTCATGTGCTATGTTTCTAAAATCTTCATAACCATGCCCCTGACCACCATTATTAATCCATTCAGTACATCATGGTCCTACAATTTAATCACTTCTTCAAGGCCCCACCTTTTAATTACCATAGTAGGATTTCCCACTCTCAACAGTTAACAGTGGGGATTAAGCTTTGGAGGAGCATTCAACCCAAGGCAGATGGAAAGATATTACATGCTCTTGAATTGGAAGAATTAACATTGTGAAAGAGACCTACAGATTCAACACAATCCACATCAAAATACCAATGGAATTCTTCACTGAAATAGAAAAACCCATCCTAACATTCATATGGAATAAGAAAAGACCCTGAATAGCCAAAGCAATCCCAAGCAAAAAAATAAAAATAAAGTCAGAAGCATTACACTGCTGGACTTCAAATTATACTATGAAGCTGTGATAACCAAAATAGCATGGTATTGGCATAAAAACAGACACATGAACCAATGGAACAGAATGGAGAACCCAGAAATCAATCAGTGTACTTACAGTCAACTGACCTTCCACAAACACATCAAGAACATACATATATTAAAGACTCCCTCTTCAATAAATGGTACTGGGAAAACTGGACATCCATGTACTGAAGAATGAAACTAGACTTATACTTGTCATCGTATACCAAAATCAACCCCAAATGGATTAAAGCCTTAAATATAAGTCCTGAAACTATAAAACTCCTAAGAGAATACATAGGAGACACTTCAGGATATAGGACTGGACAAAGACTTTATGAATAAGACCTCAAAAGCACAAGTAAGGAGAGAAAAAACAAACAAATGGGACTGTATAAAACTGAAAATCTTCTACACAGCAAAGGAAACAATCAATAGAGTGAAAAGGCAACCTACCATATGAGACAAAATATTTGCAAACTTATGCATCTGACAAGTGATTAATAACCAGAGTATACAAAGAATTCAAACAAGTTAACAGTGAAAAACCAAAACAAGTTACCCTATTAAAATGTAGGGGAAGGAGCTGAATATACCTTTTTTAAAGGAAGATATACAAACGGCCAGAAGATACATGAAAAAATGCTCAGCATCACTAATCATCCGGGAAGTGCAAGTCAAAAACACATTGAGATATCATCTCATCCCAGTTAGACTGGCTATTATCAAGGTGACAGAGAATAACAATTGCTGGCAAGGAAGCAGAGAAATAAGAACCCTCCTACATCGTTGGTGGAACTGTAAATTAGTGCAGCTGTTATGGAAGTTAGTGTGGAGGTTTCTCAAACAAGTAGAGATAGGCCTGCCATATGACTTAGTAATCCCTCTGCTGGATATATGCCCAAATGAATGGAAATCATCATGTGGCAGGGATAACTGGACTCCCGTGTTTATCACAGCTCTATTTACAATAGCCAAGGGACAGAACCAACCTAAATGTCCATCAACTGACCAGTGGATAAGGAACATGTGTTATATATATACAATGGAATACTACTCAAACATAAAAAAGAATGAAATTCTCGCATTCATAGCAACATGGATGAGCTTGGAGAAAATTATAGTAAATGAAATAAGCCAGTCACAGAAAGAGAAATACTGCATGTCCCCACTCATAAGTAGGAGCTAAAAAACAAACAAACAAATAAATAAAAAAGAAAGAAATAAAAAGAAGGAAATAAAGAAGAAAGAAGAAAAGAAAGAATGATCATAATAATACATTGACCTTTCATAAGGAGAGAACAGAACAGTGGTTACTAGATGAGGGAAAGTTGGAGAAGGAAGGGGGCTAGTGAGAAATTTATAAAGGATCACAAAGAATGATCACTTTTTAAACTGATAAATATACCTAATTATCCTGATTTGATCATCATATATCGTTTTGTTTTGTTTTCTTTTTTTCTTTTTTTCTGACTGGTAAGGGGATCGCCACCCTTTGCATGGTGTTGTCTGCACCACGCTCAGCCAGTTAGCGCATCGGCCATCCCTATATAGGATCCGAAACCGCAGCCTCTGTGCCCCGAGTAAGCCATGGGGTTGGCCCTATCATATATTGTATATAGGTATTGGTATTCAACTCTGTACCCTACAAATATGTAAAATCATTTATGTTTTAATCAAAAAATGTTTTAGTTAATTGATGTTATTACCTGCCCCCCACCCCAGAAAAAAAATTGAGGACACTAGAGGAATTTATAGCGTCTGTACCTGTACCTGAAAAAGAAATTAACCAAGGCTTACTCTTAGCAAGACTAACACAAATCCTTTCACTACAGGCCTATCTATCTCAGTTCCTACTATTTGATTACCTGACACAACTTTTGAGCTTTTAACAGAAAATTACATAGCATGTTAAATAGCAAGAAAAAAATCACTCTGAAGAGACAAAAACTTCATCAGAACCATACTTAAATATTACCCAGATGGAATTAGCAGTCAAAAAATTTTAAAATAGCTATAATAATATGTTCAGAAAAAAAATAGACAATAGGTAAGAACAAATAGGTAATGTTCTGGAAAAAGTAAACAATATGCAAGAATAAGTACATAATATAAACAGAGGGATAAAAGTCTATGAAAGAATCTAAACAAAAGGATAGCAATCAAAACAGTGTAAAAGAAATGAAGAATGACTTTAATCAATTCACCAAGAGATTTAACATGGCAAAGAAAAAAAAAATCAGTAGACTTGAGGATTGGTCAATAGAAACTCTCAAACTGAAATTCAAGGATAAGAAAGAATTTAAAAAACTAAAAAGTAATATCCAAGATCTTTAGGATGATATCAAAAGGTGGAAGTATGTATAATCAGAATATTAGAAGAAGAAAGAGAGAGTGGAGCAGGAGAAACATTTGAAGTAATAATGACTGAGAACTTTCCCACCCGAATGACAGGCACAAAACCACAGATATTGAAGTTTCAGAGAACACCAAGCAGGTAAATACCAAGCAGGGGTGATGGGGGAAGGATATCTAAGCTTATCATATTCAAACTGTAGAAAACCAAGAAAAAGAGAAAATCTTCAAAGAAGCCAGTTGAGGAAAACGTACCTTGCCTATGGAGGAACAAGGATGAAAACTATGTTGGGTTCATCATCTGAAACTACATAAGCAAGAACAGAATGGATTACCTCCTGAAGGCTGCACCTCCTAATACCATCACACTGGGAATTAGGGCTTAACATATGAATTTTAGGGAAATACAGTCCATAACTATATATTGTTTACAAATAACTCATAGGTTAAAAGTAATGAGATAAAGAAAGCTCTGCCATGATGGCACTAATCAAAAGAAAGCTGGGGAAACCACATTTATTTAAGACAAAGTAAATTTTAGAACAAGATAGTTTATCAGGGATAAGAAGGGGCATTACATATTGATAAAGAGGTAAACTCTCTAAGAAGACATAACAGTCCTAAATGTGTGTGTACCTGTTGAGCTGGATCACAGACCCCTCTGCCCCATCCTGTTCAGGTCCTGAGCCAGGTAGTTGAAAAACATTCTGTTGGCTGAAAACAGGATAGATGTGCTTTATTCCAGATGTGAACTCTGCCACCAGCAGTTCAAAGTCATTGTCTTATATACCAAAAGTACACAAAAATAGCAATGAGCCAAGGGGTACACGGGCATGCATGTGCACTAACACTACTCTTAAGTAACTTGTTTACAGCAGAAGTGCTGAATCATACCCAGCTGGATATGAGGTGAGAGGGTCTGACTAAACTAGCTCCATTTTCTTCACACTCCACCACTTCAGGGTCTCTATCCATACAATTCATGCATCTGTAATCTTCCTCGATGTTCCCCCAGTGAGGATGGCTGATGCTTGCATTCACATAACTTCTGTATTTATTGTACATTCAATACACCTTGAGGCTTGTCCCCATAGCTCTATCCTTTCAACTATTAGCCACAGAACCCCCACCCATACATATGTCTGGTTAGTAGTCATGATTGGGGTGATTTTGCATAGGAATCCTGCAGCCACACTTGTAGGAAACTTGGTGTGTATTCAGTAAGCCAACATGTTGGCCACACGAATATATGTAGTGTCCAGTTGACTCTGGTGCCTGCAGCCACAATACTATGGGCAAAAAAACAAAAAGGTCATAGGCACCAATAGAGGGAGTTCTTGTCCCCTTGGCAGAATACATGCCAGCTTATCATCCTGGAAAGAATAGGTGCAGAAACAGGTGCTGCGGCCCTATGCATCAGAGCTTCCACTGGAGAGGGCCTGCCCTTGTGGGGTCTCTCAGTTAAGATCCTGACTGTCATCCCCAACTGCCATGTCCTGCCCTTCAGGGATGTGGGTTGGGCAGATAGCCTTAGTCTCTTTTTCAGAAGACCACTGTACCGTTCAATCATTCCCACTGCCTGGGGATGATATGGCACATGTAACTTCCACTGAATGGACAACTGGAAAGCCCACTTCTGAACTTCCTGTCCAGTAAAGTGGGTTCCATTATCACTTTCTGTGACCAAGGGCAGACCATACATGGCCATAAGGCTATTCAAAGCCTTCACAGTGCTTTACCCGGTCTGGGACCTACAGACTAGTAGCCGTATGAAAGGCTGTGAAGATAAACCCAAAATTCTCTGACTTTGGCAGTGGTCCCACAAAAGCCACTTACCATTGAATCAGGGGCACCCTTCCTTGAGTCATCTATCCATTGGTATGCAGCATCCACTGGGGGTGTGGACTCTCTTAAGCATACACCAGACAAATGGGACATGTGTTTACTACATCTTCTCATTTTATGGGCAGATTCCACTCTTGAGCCATCCATCCACATGGTTTTGTTGCCAGTGTGCTGCATCCATTGATGTAACCATTGGGCTACATCAGTCCCTAGAGCTCTCCCCAGCCATCTTATCTTAGCCAAGTCATCGGCTTTATCACTACCCTGACTGAAGGGGAAGTGTCCTGTGACATGGAAAAGACTTACTTCCTTTTCATGTCCTAATTCCCATAACTCTTGCCACATGGCTTGTCACCACACAGATCGGTGGCCTATCATCCACGATTGATATCTCCAAGTGCATATCCAAAGGGTAAGACCCTTATATATGGCCCACTCACATTGTTAAAAATGACCTAGCAGTGTTGGAGCCACCTTGGTTAAATCTGCAAGAGAATCAGAGGTTAGAACGACATCGTCTATATAATGAAACATTGTAACTGTGCTTGGCCTAGTCCACTTGGCTAGGTCACCATCCACCAAACCATGACAGATGGTTGGGCTATGCAGTTCGCCTTGGAGTTAACACCTGAAAAGTCCACTGCCTCCCCTCCCAGGTGAAGGCGAATTGATCTTGGCTATCAGCCAAGATCAGGATAGAGAAAAAAGCATTTGCAAGATCCAGTATGTAATGATAAGTTCCTAGCTGAGTTATCAGCTGATCCATCAAGTTGTGAACCGAAGGCACAGCTACAAACGAAGGAGGCACTACTTTGTTCAGTTCTGGATAGTTCACAGTCATCCTA
>NW_007726759.1:958995-966114 GCF_000696425.1 Galeopterus variegatus
AAAATGACCTAGCAGTGTTGGAGCCACCTTGGTTAAATCTGCAAGAGAATCAGAGGTTAGAATGACATCGTCTATATAATGAAACATTGTAACTGTGCTTGGCCTAGTCCACTTGGCTAGGTCACCATCCACCAAACCATGACAGATGGTTGGGCTATGCAGTTCGCCTTGGAGTTAACACCTGAAAAGTCCACTGCCTCCCCTCCCAGGTGAAGGCGAATTGATCTTGGCTATCAGCCAAGATCAGGATAGAGAAAAAAGCATTTGCAAGATCCAGTATGTAATGATAAGTTCCTAGCTGAGTTATCAGCTGATCCATCAAGTTGTGAACCGAAGGCACAGCTACAAACGAAGGAGGCACTACTTTGTTCAGTTCTGGATAGTTCACAGTCATCCTACAGGCATCATCAGGTTTTTTCACTGGCCATACTGGGGCATTAAAGGGACTATGTGTGGGACGAATGATGCCAACATTTTCTAGCTCCAATATAGTGGCACCTATCTCCACACGTCCTCCCAGCAGGCAATACTGTTTCACATTAACCACATGCCTTGGCTTGGATAACACCTGTAGATTACACTTGACATGTCTCCACAGCACAGGCTTTACTGTCCAGATCCACAGTCAGAATTCCCCAACTGTCATTTGCCGACACAAACCATGGAGTACATCTATACCCATAATGTATTCAGCTACTGGGGATTCATACACAGTATATACATGGGATGAGGGGGCAATCATTCAATGCTCAGTCAGTGGCAAAGACACAGGTTTGACTGTAATAGAATGTCTTCCGTAGCCATCAATATTTACTGTGGCCTCCAGAAACTTATCTGGGTTGCCATGTATCAGGCTACATTCTGCACCAGTGTCCACCAATGCTAACACACACTGTACATTTGTCTCTGACCAACGTATTGCCAATTCAACATGAGGCCTCCGGTCGTCATCTGCCTCCAAAAGATGAGTACCTCAGCCTGGTCCCTTGCCAAAAGAGAACAGTCCATCCACCTCCATGGAAGTAGCCATAAAATCCTTCAAATACATTAGGCATGCCTTGATATGTGCCTCTTGGGGAAGTTTGGTATTATGCTGTTGGTACAATTGTTGCCACAAGGTAAACAAGACCGCATTTGGTTGCCAGTTGATTTTTTCCCTATCACCCCTTGCCATACACAAGTCAAACCACATCTGCATATGGCTGTGTCTTGCTGGGTCCCTTCAGGGTAAAATCTTGAGCATTTCTTGGAGACTTGGTCTTCACCACCTTTCGTATCCTGTTTGTTTGTTTCCTCCCCTCTGCTTCGCCCAGACTGGCCATTATGGTCATCACTTCATGTATAGGATGACCAATGTATAGGGCCAATATAGCCATCAGTGACTCAAAGGATGTTGATGGAGCATTTTGTAGCACTACGTCTCTAATCCTGCATGTAAAACATTCATCATCCGGGCCATGGATATTCACACTAAACATGGACTGTTTCATCCCAAGCTCGCAAATTATTTGAACCAGCTTGGCATACTTTTGCCACCTACTCACAGTTTTGGGCAGTTCTACAGCATTCATCCACATGGTCCAGAAGGCTGCATTCACCCATTTCCATCGAGGAGTAGTTATCCTGTCCCGGTGCATATCTATGGCTGTTCTGTAGCCGCTGCCTCAGAGACGGATGCATGGTGATGGAAGCCAATTTTTCCATCTCCTCACCAGAGCACATTATGTCATCCACCCTGAGGTCCCACAGTCACAAAAGCCAAGCAGCTAGGGGCTCACCCCATTTCTGGTGAAACTGTTTCCCCAAGTCCACCAACTCAGCTTGAGTGTAGGGGACATAAGTAATGAATTGGGTCACTTGTGGATTGCCTCCTGGTTGCCTGCCTTGTCCCATGGGCTATTCATGCTTCAGTTTTTGATGCACAACAGGTTGTGCCAGGGAACACACAGTCTCCCTCAACTCACCATCGGGTTCATCATCATCCCTGGTGTCAGATGCAGGGGTGACCTATTGCTGTACTTCAGCCTCCAGGGCAAGTACCCATGCTTCCAACAAGTCTGCTTTCTACTGCAAATCTCAAAGCCACATCGCTTTATGGAGTACCTTGTCCACATTGACTTGTAGTACAGTGAGCAACAGCCAGAGCCCGGCCAACAGGAAAGTGGCCACCGGGTACCACATACTCGAGGGTAGCCACATTTCCTCCCCCTCCTGAGGGGCTAGAGGCTCCCTTACCTGCTTGGAATCCTGATGATGAGTATACCAATTGTCGGTCTGGATCACAGACCCCTCTGCCCTGTCCTGTCCAGGTTCTGAGCCAGTTAGTTGAAAAAAGATTCTGATGGCTGACAACAAGATAGACATGCCTTATTCCAGATATGAGCTCTACCACCAGTGGTTCAAAGCTGTTGTCTTATACACCAAAAGTGCACAACAGTGGCAATGAGCCAAGGGGTACATGGGCACATATGCACACTGACACTACTGTTACGTAACTTGTTTATAGCAGATGTGCTGAATCATACCCAGCGATATGGGGCAAGAGGGCCTGACTAAACTAACTCCATTTTCCTCAAAGTACCTAACAACAGATTGTCAAAATATATGGTAAAACTGATAGAACAGAAAACAGGAACAGTCAAATCGAGTATTATAGTTTGGGATCTCAGCACCCCTCTGAATAGTTGATATATTAATTAGCAAGAAAACCAAGATATAGATGATCTGAATAGCATTATCAATCAACTTGATCTAATTAACATATATAGAACACATCACCAAACAGAAAATACATATCTCTCAAGCTTACACGGTATATTCCCCCAAACAGACTATAAAACACACCTAATATATTTAAGAGTAGAAATCACACCAAGTGTTCATTATTAACAGAAAGAAGCCAGACACAAAAGGCCACTTAATACTCATCTTTTATAGAACTCGTTTGAATTTTACTGGTCAGGATTGCATCATATTTATATATTAAATTAGAGATGATCATCATCTTTACATTAGTGAGTCTTCTCATGCATTATTATAATATGTTTGATGCAAGCTGAGTTGTGTATATTAAGCTGTGGGTTTATCTCTAGATACCTCTTAGGGTAAAAAGATGGTTCTTTTCGGTATATAGACAAAACTCATGATTTAGGTATATTATTTTGCAAATGACCATTTCATCAAACTTATACAACATATAAATTTTTAGTTCAGTCACTTGAGTTTTTAACATAAAGAAATATGCCACCTAAAAATGAATATTTTGATTCCTGCATTTCAAAAATGTTGAGTATTTTCTCTTTCTCCTCTCTCTACGAGGTCAGAGCTCTAGAAACCAAACACTCTTACTTAGGGAAGGGACATATTCCTTTCTGGTATGCCCCTCAGTTTCCATATTGTTATTCTCTTGAAAATGATCCCTTCATGAGTATGAGAAACGTGGTACCTACGTGTATTTTTCTTTTTCTCATGATCAGTTTTGTTGTGTTTTGTCCATTCTATTTAGACATAAAAGAAGCAGCTTTTGATACTTTTCATTCTCTTTATTGCCTTACGATTTATAATTCATTATTTTCATATCTTAGTATTTTTGTTTCCCTTCTGCTTCTTGCTTTGGGTTTACTTTATGGTAATTTTTCCACCTTTCATGTTGTACACTTAGTTTATTTTCAGTTTTTCTTCTTTTCTAATGTATAAATTTAATGTCCTAAATTTCCATGTAATGCTAACTTTAGTTTTCAATATGCAAGTGTTGATGTAGTATATTTTCAAGATTATTAGTGTCTCAATAATTTCTAAAATATGTTTTGATTTCATTTTTGATTCATTATATATTAAGAATGTTTAACGTTTCTAATGTTTATTTTTCCGTTTTCTGTGCTACTGATTTCTACCTTAATTGACTTGTGATCTGAAATATGTAAAGTATGATAATTTTTTGAAATTTGTTGTGACTAGTTTTTTGCTTAGAATATAGTTAATGTACATAAAATTTCTATGTTTACTTGAAAAATAGGTATATTCTCTGATTGTCAGTTCAGGGTTCTGTATATGTCCATTAGAACATGTAAAATATCTTTATGTTTTTTCCTCCTTGACTGAGATAAGTGTTTGAAATATCTCAAATTAATTAATTAGGCCATAATAAAAACTAAAATTTCATTCTGAGTTGTTTATGGTTAAATTCTTTTGCTTGTTTGATTTGTTTTCTTTAGTTCCTCATTTATTTAGATAACAGCTTCCTTTATAATTCCATCATACAACCTCACTTCCCATATATCTTACAGAATCCTACAGGGTTTATTTTACTTTTTGCTGTGATACTTTCTCCAAGAATACTTTTAGGAAGTTCCTTGTGTGGTAAACCTTTTGAGACTTTGCATGCCTGAAAAATTCTTTTCCTTCAAAGCTTGCAGAGATAATTTCATTGTTTTCTTGTGCCCTGAATTGCTATCAGAATGCTGATACTGATCTGATTCGTATTCCTTTTTGGTGTTAGGCTTTTCCTTTCAGGACATGTTAAGATTTTTAGAATTTATTCTGTCCTAAATGTCTTAAATTTCATAATTATTTATCTATTAATCTACCTGTATCTATCTACCTATCATCAATTATATATCCTGTGTTACCCTATGTATTTATATTTTGTGTTCGCTATCCTTTGTTATTCAACAAATCCTTTAAATCATAAGATTTTTGCATTTTTGGGGGGGAGGGGTAATGAGAAAGAAGTATTTTATTTACATCTTTTAACATCTTCAGAATGTTCAATTATATTCTAAGAAAACAAAATTAAAATAGGAAAATTAAAACCCCACTCGCACCCTTAAGGCCCAATCCTCCAGCAGTGCCTCTTCTCCCTTCCACCTCCCACCTGTGCAACCTCACCCAGCACCTGCCACCTTGGACTGAGGGTCTCACCTAGGACACACCTGCTTGTTTTAAGTCTGGGAAAAGGTCATTATTTTTTCCCATTCTTCCTCCTTTTGGCCCCCCCCCCCCTTTGAACTGTTACTGTATGGCTATTGATACATATTTCAAACTTTCATAGCTATTTCTTTTTAGATTTTTTTTCTTTATCTTCCTTCTTGATGAATTCTGAGGTAGATCTTTGAGTGAATCTTCCAGCTCACTATTTTGTTCACTATTTTTCTATTTAGCTGTATTCATTTTGCTATATAAACTTACATATTGAGTGATTTACTTCAACTATTATATTTTCAATCTCAGGATGGTTGCTCCACTTGGGGATTTGCATCCAATAGTATGCAAAAGGAACCTCATTACAGTAGCTTAAGGAAGGGGCATTTAATTTTCTTACATATAACTAAGTTCAGAGATAGGAGATCCAGGGTTTGTATAGTGGAATTATGACACTAACAGTGATTTAGGCTCATTCTGTTTTTCTGCTCAGCTCTTGCTATCATGAGACTTTTATCTTCATGTTTAATCTTTTTTTTTTTTCCTTTTTGTCTTTTTTCGTGACCGGCAACGGATCGCAACCCTCAGTGTCACGCCCGTACCGGGACCGGCAACGGGATCGCAACCCTCGGTGTTGCGCCCGCACCTCGCTCAGCTAGTGAGCGGCCGGTCTGTATGTGGGATCCGAACCCTCGGCGGGAGCACCGCCACACTCCCAAGCGGCACAAGTAGCAGTGCGCCACCGGGCCGGCCCCTTCATGCTTAATCTTACTTAGCATCAACTCCAGTATTGCATCTCTATTGCAGGCAAGAAGAAGGGGAAATAGCCGAGGGCAAAACACATCTTATTAAAGAACTTTTCAGTAAGTCCTACTTTTATCACACTGGTCAGGATTGTATCACATGTAACTTTAAGTAATGCTGGAAAATATAGTTTGTTAGCTGAGTCACCCTAGAAAATAAATGGACCCATGTTGTTAAATAAGAAGGGAAAACAGATACTAATAGTCAAATGACAGCATTTTTACCAATTTTTATTAAATACAGTTCTGAGACTAAATAGGTTTTCTGATCTAAATATTTACTTTTAATTCATCTTCTATACCATTTTTTTTCCTGTTCCTCTACATTATATTCTTTAAGAATTCTATAATTCAATCAGGTACATTACTAATACAAACTGCAGCTCTGTTCATTCAAATTTTCTGTCAATAACCTTTTTAATTTTCAAGAACTTTTTTGTTCTATGATGTTTTTGTCATAGGACTGTGATTTTGTTTTATAAGTACAATATTTTATAAGAGTTCTAACTTGAATATTTTATTTTGTGATTTATATATTAACTTTTTTCATTAGGGTTTATTTTTCTACTGGTTAGATCAGAATTGTGCATCTTATTCATGCTAATGATATTCTTCTACAGCTAAGTGATTCTTGATTACTGCTTATATTTGTGTCATGTTTATAAATAATTAATTAGATTTAGTAGTTTTGAAACATGAACTGGAATTCTCAGAACATGTAGCAGTCACTATTCCCCTAAATTACAAGGGAATTTGTAGTCAGAGGGACTTGGAGATTTTGAAAAGATTGTGTTCTGTGTGCCAGATACCATCTCTTTAGGGAGAGGTGGTAAGCCTCTTTTTTAATGTCCCGGAAGGATCATCTCATCTGTTCCATGCATAAGATCTGTCTGATTTAGAAAGTCTTTGTTCTGCCTTTAGCCCATGAGCAAATACTACTTTTAGCTACTTTGACAGGAAGTCCAACTGTTCTTTAGTTCTTCGATTAACCACCCTATGAATGGTTTTGTGGGATCCATTCTGTTTCCAGAACCTGTTTTCTATAATCATGGGCTTTTCTCCTACTTTTAGTGGCCTCCTTTTTTACAAGTATGAGGCTGCTATGTTTTCATGCAAACTTATTACTTAGCTCTCACATATTCCTCAATGTTTCCCTTCCACTTATGCTACTAAAAACTACTCCGGTTATCCAGCATTGTTGTTGATGTGTTTTTCTTCCTTTATAAATAGTTTGCAATTTTTAACTGAATCCTTAGAAAAGCAGAAAGATAAACATGTATGCCTGGTCAACTATCCTGGAGCAGAAGAAAAAGTGTCTTTGCAGTACTCTTCAGTTCCCTGTTTCCATTATCAAGAAAAGAAAAGCATTTCTGTACAAAATTGGTCAAAATGAATG
>NW_007726759.1:966883-967329 GCF_000696425.1 Galeopterus variegatus
GCACAAAGGGAAAAGGAGAGCTTAGGTCTGCATGTGCATGAGGAGTAAGTGCCGTGCTACAAATGTAGTTTGGGTTCACAGAATGGGAGTTGTTAAATAATGGGTTTTAGTTTATAATTTATTTTATAGGCTAATATATTAGCATAGTAAATGTTAGCATTTGATAATATATTATTTATGGTTATAATTTCTTAAAGAATACCATCAAAATATATACAGTTAAGAAGTCTTTATGGGGGCCGGCCCGGTGGCGCACTGGATAAGTGCGCCGCTTGGGAAACGCGGCAGCACTCCCGCCCGAGGGTTTGGATCCCACATACAGACCGGTTCCCGCTCACTGGCTGAGCGAGGCGCGGGAGCAGCCCCGAGGGTTGCAATCCCATTGCCGGTCCCCAGTCCGGTACGGGGGCAACACTCAGGGTTGCGATCCATTGCCGGACACAGAA
>NW_007726760.1:0-2571 GCF_000696425.1 Galeopterus variegatus
AGGAGGAGGAACAGGAGAAGGAAGAGGAGGAGGAACAGGAGGAGGAGGAACAGGAGGAGGAGGTGGAGGAGCATCAGGAGGAGGAGGAGGAGAAGGAGGAGGAGGGGAAGGAACAGGAGGAGGAGGAGGAGGAGGAACAGGAGGAGGAACAGGAGGAGGAGGAGGAGAAACAGGAGGACGAGGAGGAGCAAGAGTCCTGAGCCCACAGTGGGCGGGGGAGAATGGAGAGCCAGGGTGCGACAGGAGGATTACTGAAATGGAAGAATGGAGCCCAGGGTGGACAGTGGGGGTCGGAGCCTGAACTGGGAGGGAGCTGGGCACCCACTGCAGGAGAGTCTTTAGGGGTGGGCGGGTGGGTGGGCAGGTGCTGCCGGGCCCTCAGAGCTGGGGAGGAAGCGCCTCTGAGACAGGGAGGGAAGACAAAATGGTCCCCATGGGCTTGAAGGAGGGGCTGCAGCTTCTCACCCAGGACGTGCTGCATCCGCTGTGCACAGCCAGGGTCTGAACACCCACCTGCTTGAGGGGGTGAAGGGAGGAGAGGCCAGGAGGAAGGTCTTACCTGGGTAGAGAGGGGGAGCTGGTGCCTGTCCCCTCTCTGGGTCTTCAGCGAGTAGGGGAGGAGCCTGGCATACTTATGCATGTATGTGGACACGCAGGTGGGGGTGGGTGCATATAGGCACACAGATGGGGGTGGGCACATGCGTCTTTGTGACCAGGTCTGGAGGAGGGTGTTGCAGGCAGTCAGGCAGGCAGATGGCAGTGTNACCAATAAACCAAATAAAAAAGTGGTCAAGGTGCAGCCTAGACTGCTGTCCCTCCCTGCCCAGCCCCTACTCCCCGCTCCTACTCACCATCAGTGAAAAGAGGCTCAGGCAGCTTTCGAAAGAAGGACTTGAGCAGGCTGCTGATGACATTGAGGTCTTGCCAGCGCTGGAGAGGAGGCAAAGACATTAGGACACAGGCAGGCCCAGCCCAGGTGCCCAGACCCCCATGCCCCCAGGTCCAGAACTGGACAGCCCAGGCCTGGGTGCCCATGCCTCCATGCTAGTCCATCCCACAGTCTAATCCAGCCCAGCAGGGCCTCCCTGGGATGCACTCACACCAAGCTCTCCCCAGACTAGGGATCCCAGAGCAGGGATCTCTAGGCTAAGAAGACCCCACTCATCAGGGCTGTGGTAGCAGAACAGTCTCCAGCTAGGTCCTGCCTGGTCCTCCCTACATACACCTGGCTCCAGCCCCTCCCCGCTCCAGCCCAGTGGACTCCAACACTTGCCCATCCACAGAAAGTACCAGGCACTTTCTTTGGGCCAGGCACCATGGGGGACATAAGTAAGTGAGAGCCGCCCCCACATGAACGTGCTCATTGCACCTCCAGTGGCCCTACAAGTGCCAGGCTCAGCTCCTGCCTCCCATGCCCCCATTCAGCGGAGAATCATCTTCAGACACCCTCTCCTACCCCCCAAAGTGTCATTATGTTATGCTTTAGTTTCATGCCTATCTCCCCATGGGAATGTAAGCTCCATGAGGAGCAAGGATCCTGTCTGTCTTATTCCCCACCTGAGTGTCATGGCTAAAGCAGCCACCATCACCAGCATCCTGTCATCTGCATCACGGCCCTGATGTTGTTTTTTCCATGGTGCTCACCCCAAAGTGTCATTATGTTATGCTTTAGTTTCATGCCTATCTCCCCATGGGAATGTAAGCTCCATGAGGAGCAAGGATCCTGTCTGTCTTATTCCCCACGGTATTCTTATCACCTAGCTGGGATAGTCAGCCTGGCACTTAAATGGAGGAACAGGAGGAGGAGGAGGAACAGGAGGAGGAGGAGGAGGAACAGGACGAGGAGGAGGAGGAGGAGGAACAGGAGGAGGAGGAGGAGGAAGAGGAACAGGAGGAGGAGTAGGAGGAACAGGAGGAGGAGGAGGTGGAGGAGGAACAGGAGGAGGAACAGGAGGAGGAGGAGGTGGAGGAGCATCAGGAAGAGGAGTAGAAGGAAGAGGAGGAGGAGGAACAGGAGGAGGAGGAGGAGAAGGAACAGGAAGAGGCGTAGGAGGAGGAACAGGAGAAGGAAGAGGAGGAGGAACAGGAGAAGGAAGAGGAGGAGGAACAGGAGGAGGAGGAACAGGAGGAGGAGGAGGAGGAGTAGGAGGAACAGGAGGAGGAGGAGGTGGAGGAGGAAGAAGAAAGAGAGAGAGAGAGAAAGAAGAAAGAAAAGTATAGGTGCTAAATGAATATTTGTTGAATGAAGATACAATATAGTAGACCATAAAAATGTTTGCTAGCCTTCAGGAACTTCACCTCCCTAAACAGAAAAGAGAACTACTGTATTTCTAAATCTCAGCTGCTAACGGGCTAAAAACTATCAATACGAAGCTAGGCTAACACTGGATCCAAGGTGGGACAGTCTGCAAGGGGGCTAAATAACAGTTTCCAGGAATCACAGAAGAAAATAAATGGAGGCAGGCAATAAAAGGGTTAAGACCAAAAAAAAAGTCCTAACAAACAGTGGAACTGAATTTTGTTGGAATTTTTAGAATCAAAATAATAACTTATACAATGTCAAATACACAA
>NW_007726760.1:3481-41372 GCF_000696425.1 Galeopterus variegatus
CCTGCCCCGTCTGTACAGCAACCCCTCCCTGCCTGCCCCGTCTGCACAGCAACCCCTCCCGCCTGCCCCGTCTGCACAGCAACCCCTCCCGCCTGCCCCGTCTGCACAGCAACCCCTCCCCGCCTGCCCCGTCTGTACAGCAACCCCTCCCGCCTGCCCCATCTGCACAGCTGCCCCTCCCTGCCTGCCCCTCTGCACAGCAACCCCTCCCCGCCTGCCCACGGCTGCACGGGGCTCCTCTGTGCAGCCTCTCCGTGGCTGGGGCTGGGCCTAGGATTCTGAACTTGCCAGTAATTGGAGCACTGAGTGGGGCAGCCAGTGGTGGCCCTGGAAGCATACCAAGCTCCCCAGCTTGAGGCCCCTGCACCCCACCCCCGTGGCAGGTCACAGGCAGTGTGTGTCTTAGGCAGCGCCTCCGCAGCCTCAACAGGACATAGGCTGCTGGCTCAGCCTGCCACCATCTAGAGGCAACTTCTCGTTGCCCTGTTGCCCTGTGCCAGCCCTGGGGTTGTGCCCCTTGGCCCCACCCCCAAAAGCTTCCCAGGGCTCCGTCCCAGCAGCTCAGAGGGGACAAGATGGTGGACAGGATTGCCAGACTGACCAGGGCCCTGCAAGCACAGGTAGAGGACGCTGGAATTAGGGGGCAAGCTCAGCCTCTGCTGGGATGGCAGAGAGGCCTCTGGGGTGCAGGGGCTCCCAGTGAGCCTCCATCTCCAGTCCTGCTAGGAGCTGGGAGAGCTGGGGTACGGAGTGGGGAGTCTCAAAGAGGTTGGGGCTTGACCCTTCTTTCCTCTTTCCTTCTCAGAGGCCCTGCCTGTCTGAGGGGGCAGCAGAGAGATGCTGAGAGGTGGTCAGCTCGGGGCAAGAGGCAGTGCTGCCACCTGCTTGTGGACAAGGGGAGGGAACTACAGACAAGGGAGAGCCACTGTGGTGACGTCGTGAGGGGCCAGGTGGCTGGGTGTGGGTACAGCCGGGGCCCTCTTGCCTCTGTCTTCTGTCCTGAGGTGGTTAGCCTACTTCTCTTTCCCACTCGGTGTCCCCTGTGTCCCTAGGATACTACCCAAGAGTCCTTAGTGCCATCATTAGGACCCTGTTCTGGGTCTTCTCTGGGTCTCCAGGAGTGGGGGGCAGGGGTAACAGGCCCTGCTGTAAACCCTTGAAGGCCAGAACATGTGGAGGGCCTGTCCCCACCTGGCCCCCAGGAGCCCATCAGAACCCAGCTGAGGCTCTGCCAGGAGAAGAAAGCACCCCTATCTTGGCACTGTGGGGGCTCTGTAAAGAGTCTAGAGTTTGAAGGGGCTCCAGGATGCTGCAGTTCAGCACCCTCCACAGGGCTGTGGCATCTCTAATGGGGAGCGGACTCTGCCTCCTCCATTCCACCAAGGGCCCCCCGCCTCCTGAAGCAGTCAGGCCTCTAGGGCAGCCCCAGTCCTCAGAATGCTTCCTTCAAAGGGGTACTGCCCTGCCCCTACAGTGTGATTCTGCATCTTCTCTTCCTTGTGACAGCCTTGTCAAGCTGGAGACCAAAACTTCTTCCTCCAAAGTATCCTCTACCTGCTGGGACTCCCCGCGGACTCAGCCATGGCCAACAGCCTGCCAAGTAGATATGCCTACTTCAAAGAGCCTGGCTCCTTTGCTGGCTTATCAAGCCCCCACGGGTCCTTCCAACCCCTGCCCCAGGGAAAAGCAAGGCCACTGCCTCAGTGGGTCCAGCTGGGTGGGTAGGAGGTATGTCTGGTTCATCCGCCTTCCTCTACCCACTGCCTCTATCCTGTCCTCCCAAAGAGTCTCCTGTTTCTGTGGCTGAAACCCTCATTCTCAGGAAGTTCTTGCTCGAAGCTAATGCCAGTCTCTCCTATAGTGTCAGATGTGTGTGTTTGTTGCCAAAGTTTGGTATGGGATTGACTTGGGTACCAATAAGCAATAAGTGTTTCTGGCAGATCTGCCATATGCTTCAGAGCATTGGCCCACGTGCTGGGGCAAATGCTGGAGGGTCTTCCTCTCAAGAAACTGTTGCCTTTTGGGGCAGAGAAGGTGGGCAGATGGGTGGACAATTAATTGACCACCAAGGCAGAATGCCATTGGGCCCTAACAGAGCGACAAGCAGAGTGCCAGCAGGTTAGAGCTCTGTCCAGAGAGGGGTGTGAGCTGAGTGCCAGTGGAGGAGCAGGATCTGGGTAGGCAGGGAATAAGAGAAGGAATTTCAGGCTGACGGGATAGCTGGAGCAAAGCTGAGGAGGTAGGAAGACGTCTTTTGTGTTGGGGGCGAGTGAGCAGCCTGATGTGTTTGGAATACAAGACGCTGTGTGAGGGCTTTGGTGGGGAGAGAGAAAGGGGAAGTGGGGTGGAGGGTCCCATCTCAGCCACACAGGAGCCTGGAGAGTTGTGGGTGGGGGGAATGAAGAACAGAAGGATCGGTGTCCCCAGCTCTCACTGCCTGCTGCATTCCTGGGGACCAGACACCTTGTCTAAAACTGCACACTCACTTCTCTGACAGTACTTTTGCTTTTCTGCTGAGCAGTGATCATCATTGACAGGCTGCGCTTTTCATTTATCATCCCAGCCCCCATGCCCCATGTGCATGCACGTGCACTCAGGGTCAGCCCTGCCAGGGCAGGGATTTGTGGCCATTTGTTCACAGCGGCATTCCCAGTGCCTAGAACAGTGCCTGGACAGAGCAGGCGAACTTTGTTGGACAAATGGTTATTTTTTTAGGCACCTGCCTAAGGCCCAGGGAGGGGCCACCTTGAGCAGAAACAGCTTCCCCTGTCGAGGAGTTTACAGCTCAGTGAAGGTGTCACAGTTAACACAGGAACTTCCATTTTTAAAATGTTTTAGTGCACAAAATTTTGAGGCCCCAGAAAAGTTTAAATTAAAAAACAAAAAAATATATAACTCCAATAATCAAACTGCCCAGAGAGGACCTTTGTTAGCATTTTGGAAGGTTTCCAGAAACACAAAACTAGAATTATGCAAAGTCTACCATTTTGAAATTTTTTTTTCCTTTTTGTCTTTTTTCGTGACCGGCAGCAGATCGCAACCCTCAGTGTCGTGCCCGTACCGGACCGGGACCAGCAACGGGATCGCAACCCTCGGTGTTGCACCCGCACCGCGCTCAGCCAGTGAGCGGCTGGTCTGTATGTGGGATCCGAACCCTCGGCGGGAACATCGCCGCGCTCCCAAGCGGCGCACTGCTACAGTGCGCCACCAGGCCAGCCCTACCATTTTGAAATTTGCTTTCCCCCTGGAGCATTATGTATTCTTAGAAAATAGAATTAATCCCTGCATGCTATTCTGCTGCCTGGGGTTTGATAATGTAGTTATCTATCCCTCTGGTGGGCTGACGGTACTGGGCTGGGTGTGGTGGGCACACTGCGGGGAACCTGGGAATAGGTTTGAACCTGGCACCTGAGCTGAGTCCAGAAGCAGGAATAGGAGTCAGCCAGGTGAGCAAGGGGTGGAGATGGGCCTGGGGAGACTACAAATGAGCCGAGGCCTAGAGGAGACACAGCAGAGAGGGTGGGGATCTCTAGCAAATCGGTGCTACTGGAACTTGAAGTTCTCAAGGCAAGAGGCAAGGAATGGCAGGAAATAAGGCGGAAGCACAGGCAGGTGTTAAACCTCTTGGTGAGAGGCCTCTTGGGCCTGGTCAAGGGCTTAGATATTGCCCAGCAGCCATCAGGGAGCCATGAGGTGTTAATCAGGAAGGCTGCTGTTCTGTGAGGGTGTTAATCATGACCAGACTTATAGTCTGTGGGACTGAACTCCCATTCATCCGCGCTTCCCTTTGTAGGGGGACAAAGACTCCCATTTCTTTGCCCCTCCATTCACCAGCCCATCTTCCTGGCATCTTTCTCTGTCTGTTGTCTGAAATTGATTCTGACACCTGCAAACCCCACTCTGGGAAGTTCCAGCCCCAAATCCAGAGGCAGCACTGATTTCAATCCCAGAGCTTTGTCTGGGGTGGCAGCTTTCAGCAGAGGCTGTAGAGTACAGCAGGGTCCTGAATAAGGACCAAGAAAAGTGGGGGGTTTCAGGCCATTTCTCTGTTCCTACCCAACCTCTGACTTGCCCCTGTGAGTGCAGAGCTGTGAGAACTGGGTTGTCGATATTTTATTATCATTAATAAATAATGTGATTGTCCTACCCATCTGGGGCACTAAATACTTTACAAAGCACTTTCAAGAATATTTCTTCATTCCCTCTTCACTACGATTTCCGGAATGGGCACAGCAGATCTTTTAAACCCAGGGAAACAGAGGCAGAGAGGGCATGTGTCATGCTGAAGGTTGCCCAGGTGGCAAGTGGCCGACTCGGGACTGTGTTATCCCAGGGCTCCCCTAAAAGTTTTGCCTACCTTCCTCCTGCCACAGGTGGACGACCCCCCTGAGCTCGGGCCACTTCACCAGGCGCCACAGTGGCCTCCCGCCCCGGCCCGGTGTGGGAGACACACACGGATGCAGGCACCGGGCGCTCCTACTGCTACAACCCGGACACGGGCGTGGGAGTCGCCCTTCGAGGCTGCCGAGGGCGCCACCAGGCCGGCCACCTCCCGGGCTTCGTGGGCAGCCGCAAGAGCCTCGAGACCGAGACCGAGTGGAGCCAACACTGGGCTGAGGACAGCCGCAGGGTGTTCTTCTACAACCCGCTGACGGGCGAGACCGTCTGGGAGGACAAGCCCGAGGACGAGCTGGAGATGCAGCCCGGCCTGAGCCCCACCAGCCCCGGGACCCGAGGGGGAGGGGCCGGGTGGGCGGGGCTATCTCTGAGGTACCCCGACCCCGCCTCCTGCTCCCCACCGCCCCAGGGACGAGAGGGTGAGGGGCGGGGCCGGGGGGCAGTACTGGCACCGAGCCTCTGACTCCGCCTTCTGCACTCTGCAGCCCCCACACCCGAGACGGACTATCCCGAGGTGCTGGCCAGTTACCCCGAGGAGGACTATTCCTCAGTGGGCTCTTTGGGTGACCCCGGCCCCTCCGCTCCCTTGACCACACCCCCCGGTAGGTCTTGTCACATCGGCCCTGGAAAAGCAAACGCTGCACACTAACCACTTCACCCACGAGCAGATAAGGGCGTGAGCTGATGGACCCGGACAGCGCGGGTAGCTCCCCCCAGCTTTCCTCACTGTGGCTCGCCTTATACCCTAAACTGCAGCTCCCATGCAGACCCCAAGCCAGCCAAGATCCTGAGTCGCCTCCAAAGTCCCTAACGCTATCTTGGCTGGTCTACAACCCAGACGCATTAGTGCATTTGTGTTGCTATAACAGAATACCTGAGACTGGGTAATTTATAAAGAACAGAGGTTTATTTGCCTTATGATTCTGGGACAGCTGTGTCTGGCGCGGGCCTCAGGCTGCTTCTACTCATGGTGGAAAGCGGCAGACAGCCGGCGGGTACAAGCAGATCACAGGGCGAGAGGAAGCAAGAGAGAGAGAGAGAGGAGGTGCCAGGGTCCTATAAACAATCAGCTCTTGAGGGAACTAATAGATCGAGAACTCACTCACTACCCCTCCTCCCCCAGGGAGAACATTAATCCATTCGCTGAGACTGGGTAATTTATAAAGAACAGAGGTTTATTTGCCTTATGATTCTGGGACAGCTGCGTCTGGCGCGGGCCTCAGGCTGCTTCTACTCATGGCGGAAAGCGGCAGACAGCCGGCGGGTACAAGCAGATCACAGGGCGAGAGGAAGCAAGAGAGAGAGGAGGTGCCAGGGTCCTATAAACAATAAGCTCTTGAGGGAACTAATAGAGCGAGAACTCACTCACTACCCCTCCTCCCCCAGGGAGAACATTAATCCATTCGTGAGGGATCCGCCCCCATGACTCAAACAGCTTCCAACACTGTCACATTGGGGATCAGATTTCCGCATGTGTTTTGGGGGGACAACACATCCAAACTCTATCACCAGATGACTCCTCCGTTCAGTGGGAGCTGCCTCAGGTTCCTGTCCTTGCCCCTCAAAGCATCCGCAAATCCAGCCTGGACAATGACACCCCAGCCCAGGCCAACCCCCAGAGAAGAAGGAAAGGGAGGGGGCATGCAGGCCCTGGCAGGACCACCACAGAAGAAATGGAGGGTTTCTGGAGGTCCGGGGGACAGGGACTAGATGGGATATATCTATTTCCCCCTTAGGCCCCAGCACTAGGCTCCAGAAGTAGGCGAGGTTGGGAGCTGGGAGGAAATTCTGTGCTGCTGCTGTGGGGGCAGGCATCTCACCCCACCCCCAGGTGGCTGGGCTGGTAACACGGGTTCAGGCCAACCTGTGAGGAACCGCCAGCTGAGGGGCAGACTAGCCTCTGTCCCCTGTGGCCCACCTCATTAACTACCCCCTCTTCCCCTTCTCTCTTAGATCAAGACCTTGGGCACGGCAGGTGTGACCCATCACACCAACATGGTGGACAAAGGAAAACAGCTCTGGTGAGAGTCTGTCAGCGCCCAGACCAGGGCAGGGTGGGCCTGAGTTACGAAATTCACTGAGCACTTCCCATATGCCAGGCTTGTTAATCCTCATAGCTACTTCATGAGAGGTTCTGTGAGGAAACCGAGGCACCGAAAGATAAAGTGACTTGCTTAAGATCCCTGGGCTACCAGGTGTTAGAGTCAAGGGTCAGACCCTCAAGGTTGGGTGCCCCAGAGGTGTTTTTGAGCTCTGTGCCCTGCTGCTGGGGGTGAGAGTTGGGCCTCAGCCCAGGACCAAATCTAAGTCCTGCGCACCCCCCACTTCTCCACCCCCACCTAGGAAGAAGCACTGGAATGCCTCCTGGACAGTGCTGGAGGGTGGCATCCTGACATTCTTCAAGGACTCCAAGACCTCAGCTACAGTTGGCCTGGTGAGGCCCAGGTCTCCAGGCCAGGGACCACCCATCTGCTCTTTATCTGACCTGGCTTGGGAAAGGCCTGGTCTGAGATAG
Organism: Galeopterus variegatus; assembly: GCF_000696425.1. Taxonomy (NCBI): domain Eukaryota; kingdom Metazoa; phylum Chordata; class Mammalia; order Dermoptera; family Cynocephalidae; genus Galeopterus; species Galeopterus variegatus. Next base: position 10,395 of record NW_007726760.1, read on the forward strand.
TGGCACATGAGTGTCAAAGGAGATGGGCCTTGGCAGAGACGGAGTGATGACAGCAGATTCACCCCAGGACAGACAGTTCCAATCACCCTGGGGATGGGGAGCAGTCCTTGAGGCTGGACAGCTCTAGCCAGGAGGTCAGGGAGGCCAGGGCCTGAGAATACCTGCTCACAGGCACGAGGGCTGTGCTCCTTTCCTTTTCTCTTTTGGTGGGCAGGCAGCAGTGGACAAGCCAGCCAGGAGGCTCCAGGGTTAAGAAGCACCAGGATCTCTGGGATCCAGGAACCCTTGGGCCCCTTTCCCCTGGAGCTGTTCCCTGGCCATGCCAGAGTCCCCATCCTGTCCGTAGAGCCAGGAGGAGCCTGGTGGATCAGAGCCAAGGTGCTGTAGCAGGCCTCTCTGAGCTGTGGGCTCCCTGTAACCTTGCTCTCCCCACAGAGGCAGCCATTCAAGCTCCCCACCTCTGAGTATATAGTGGAGCTGACCAGGATCTCTCTCACCTGGGCCCCCAAAGACAAATCCAGCAAGAAGAATGTACTGGAGGTGAGTGGTGGGATGGAGAGAGGGAGGAAAGGGGCTTACTGATGGCCTGGGGCTCTGACTATAGGCAAGCCCCAAGAGGGAGGACCTAGGAATAGTTGGGGCTGGAATTCTCATGGCTCAAGGCCAAAGCTGCCCCTACCTTAGGAATCTGTCCAGTGTTTCTGGCATCAAGGATTCTGCAGTTCCTTCTCAAGGAGCTGAGTTAATAGTCCTTGACCAGAGGGTGGTGAGAAGTGGAGGTCTCTGGGAGATGAAATTCTGTCATGCCTAGAATGGTGGCCCTCATCCCTGGCTTTAGAGAGACAGGAGACTCCCCGTCCCTGGCTGCTTACTCAGACTGGCTGGGCTGGGCAGCCTGCTCTGGCTGGCCAGAGCACAGCTTTCCGACCACACTGGGTTCCCAGTGAATCAACCAGGGCAGTGGACAAGCTTGTCAGGCTCCTCTGGCAGGAAGAGAGAGAAGACCCAGGCAAGGTCCTCTAGTGCCATGCCCTTCACTGTCCACATGTTGTCTTGTTTATAAGCACCTTTTTTTGTGTGTGTGTGAAGAAACAATATTTATTGCTTACAGTTTCAGAGGCTGGGAAGCCCAAAGTCCAGGGAACACATCTAGTGAGGGCCTTACATAGTGAGGCAGGGTCTCACGTGGCACATGGTGATACTAGATAGAGTTTTTTAAACCACTCTTACCCCCACCTCCGTCCCTAAAAGTTTTGAGGCAGATCACGACAAAAACACAAGTGGTGAACAGGTAAAATCCACTGAAAAGCTAGGGCCAGGCAAAACAAGTTAGAGATGAGGTCAAGGTGGAGAGGAATTGGGAGGCCGATGATGCCAACGTGGTTGGAAAAAATTTAGCTCCAGTTTTCCTGGTAGCTAAGGTGAAAAGAGAAGGCTATCAGTTGCATGGCTCTTATGTTGAAAATAATAATAATAATAAACTCTACCCAGATTTTGAGGAAATCAAAGCTTTTCTCTAACCCTTGGCTCTTGGAGAAATTTCTAGTATATAGCTCCACGAACATGGGGACTCAGGGGATGAGGCCAGTTCCCTGCAAAAGAACTCCACGGCAGTTTGAGGGCTGCCTTGGGTAGCATATTATGATAAAAGCCAAAAGCATAACCTTGTATCTCAGCTCAGAAAAAGCACTTCTACAAGGAGCCTGAGCGTGTAGTTTTCTGATGATTCACCAAGCTTCATTCAGTTCTAGAACCAGGGTATCCACAAAGCAGGGTTGGAAAATGAGTTTCATCTCATGAATTATTCTGATCAGTAGGTCTGGGGCCTTTTTGAGAAGAATTTTGGAGCCTTTTCCAGGCTTGGCAGGGTAGAATTCTGTGATCCATAAGCAATGTCTGCCATGGTGTCAAATTGGGGAGGGACATCACATTGGCTAGGCATGTTCCTTCCCTGACCTCAAGGGACATCCTTCAAACAGTTCCCTATACAGATCATCCCTCTGACTGGGCTTTTGATGAAAGTTTCAGAGTTGGCCTTTCTGAGTCATGTTTTCTGGCAAGGGCTGGAAGGCAGATGGTACTCTTGGAAGGCTGACAGTCCTGAGTGGAAATCAAGGCACCCCCTGCTTCCTGGCTGGCTGGTGGCCATCCTCCCTCCACTCAGGGGTGGCCTGCAGGCAACTCCAGGATTTTCGTCAAGAGACAGCCACAAATTCTATGTTATCGAGGATGGACAAGTTAGGGGGGCTCAGGACGTTTTCACAGCAGGTCTTCCTAGTCAGCCCAGAGCCACAGAAAACTTCAGGAACAGTCAGTCTCACAAGGGCAGCTTGTGTGGGGCAGCTCAGCTTGCCTGTGTGTTCAGCAGGAAAAATGTTTTGTGAAATATATTGCTGTGTAACTATACAGCTTTGCCTTGTGTATGAAACTTCCAAATCTGAACTGATTATGCTTTGAGAGAGCTGCCAAAAATAATGGCTGTTGTTTTAGAAGCGCTGTTTAACCAGCCATTCTCTAGGATATTAGACAGCAGGGCTTGTCTGCTTAGATTAGAGGGGGCTGTGTGGTCTGCCTGTTGAAGGTTCTCTAGTCTTTGCAGGGCATGGGGATAAGGTTTTCATTTTTAAAAACAGTTTAATTGTATTCAAGTATATGTTGAAAAGGAGGGCAGTCAAAGGACTGTCCTCTCTGATTCTAGAAGTATTTCCTGTTGTATGAGACAGTTTCTGCTGTCTCCGACTCTCACTGGACCTCAAGGGCAGGGTTGGTGTGAGCTGCCACAACCAAATGTTCCCTCAACCTGGAACGCCTGGTCCTCAGAGTCAGAGGCTGGTGAGGGATCCATCCAAGTTGACATCCAGGTCAGAAAGGGCTTTGAGCCATCAGTCTGTGGCAGAAAGTTTCCCTCTGGTGTTTTGTTTAACTTACGCTTCTTGAAGTGAACTGTAAAAGGATACGTTGGCTAGACAGTAGGAGAGGGTAGGGACTCCTGCTGCAAAAGGTGGGGGGCAACACTCCTAGGTCCTCAGTGTGTGTATGGGGCAGGGGTGGGAGGTGCTTGCTTGCTTTCTCCAGGATCAGCCATGATCTGCTTTCAAATCCTCTCTCTCCCCATTTTCTTAACTATTAGTTTTAGCGACCAGGGGTCTCCAACAGGAGATTTCTTTCACTTAGGTTTTTGCAGGCCAGGGCTCCAGGTGAGGCCGGCCATGCTCTGCGGCTTATGGGAGGTAGAATGGGATAGGAGGAAGTGTACCAGACAACTGAGCCATGCAGACCTGCACACCACCACTCACTAGCTGTGTGCCCACGAGCAGGCTGCTGAAACTCGCTGAGCCTCAGCTTGCTCATCTGTAACACAAAGATGCTGTCACCCACTGCTTTAAGTGAGGTGGGAGACCTTGGCCTGGGGTGAGGCACTTGCTCCATTATGCTGTGAGTTCCTGGGTGCAGGAACAGGTCACTTCCATCTCTGTACCACCCTGCCCACCCGGGCCGACCATCAGGGCAGACCCAGGGAACCAGGGATGACCGAGTGACTTGTATCCCTCCACCTGCAGGGCTGGGATGGCTTGGAGTACCTGATCCAGCACAACTCAGAGGCCATCATCAGCACCTGGAACAAGGCCATTGCCCAGGGCATCCAGGAGCTGGTAGGCAGAGCCTGGGGCCTCCAGGGCTCGTGGAGAGGGGGTGGCCAGCCATTATGCTGGACAGCTGTGCCCACTATGGGTGAGGCCCTCTGGTCAGGCACAGGGAGCTCCATGGCACCAGTGGGTAAATGCCCCTCCTTGCAGGTGCAGTCCCCCCTTATAGCTAGGATGGCAGGATGGGCTGCTGAAGAAACAGCCTTCCGTAAGAATGTGAATCCAGCCCCTGGGGTTGGCCTTGAAGGAGGACTCTACAGGTGGGGCACATCTAGAGTAATTTCCCATTTCAAGGGAGGCAGAAGGAAAAGTATATATTCTGAGAACCAGTCTCACGCCAGAATGACAAGCTCAGCCTAGAAGAGAAAAAAGGATTGAATGCAAGAGTCTACCGTATTTTAGTTTCAAAATATCAGTTATATAAGTAGAGATGGGGCAGGCCCTCTGTGACAACTATTCACCTGGAAATGACCTGGGACTTTTTGACCCTTAACTCCTCATAAGCCCACAATGGGTGCAGCTTTTGGTTGTATTAATAGAGGTGGGAATCCAGATCCAGGGAGGCAATGCTAGTGCGGTTGTTGATGGTGCTCTGGCCCCAGGTGGAATTGCAAGCTCAGAACCGGGAGCCACGTATTGAGGAGTGCTAGCCTAGTGCAGTGCGTGTAGAGGAGCTGAGAAAAATATGGAAGCGGGAACCGGGAGATGAGGAGGGGCGGCGAGGATTAGAAAGGGGGGAGGGACAGGATGTCTGTCTACAGCACCTTGATGCTCTGCAGCCGAGAGGTGAATGTTATGAGGTTCCCTGGTGGAAGTGAGGGGGGTTAACCTGGTTAAGGGAACTCTTTGCTGGGGCTCTCCACGCCACGCCTGGTGGGAGGGCTTTTCGGATCCCTTGCTCCAGCCCAGAAGGACCCCCTGCTGGTCCAAGGCCCTGCTCTGTGAGGCTGCGCGATTCTAGTCTGCAGACCTTCCCCGGGAGGTTAAGAGCGAGAGCAGCAGCGTGGACTTCGGGTCGAGTGAGCGCCTGGGAAGCTGGCGAGAGAAAGAGGATGACGGGCGGCCGAGTGCAGGTGTGCGCGGGGGGAACATCCGGGGACCTCTTTCGCGGTGGGTGGTGACACGCCACCTGGGGCCTGCCGGCCAACCCCGACGCCACCGACTGCCTCAGTCCCGCGTTCCCCTGCTGCAGCCCCGGACTCTGGGGGCCTGGAGAGTGACTTGAGCAAGGTCCGACACAAGCTGCGCAAGTTCCACCAGAGAATGCATTGTTTACATGGTCACTTAACTTCGGGGTACATATAATTGCTTTAAGATAGTTATTTATGCACTCACTCAGAATATATTATGCTGATCACTATATCCAGCACATTATACAAGTTTAATCCTTTTGAGACATCATGCTTTAAAAATGAAAATATGGAAGGAACGGGAGGCCCTGAGTAGGAATCAGAGCAGGGATTTAGACCCTCCCCACCCCAGCCCACCCGGGGTCAGCGCCTCCCTCTGCTCCAGGGCTGGACATCGACGGGCTGTACCGCATCAGTGGGAACCTGGCCACCATCCAGAAGCTGCGCTATAAGGTGGACCATGGTGAGGCCGGTCCCCAGCCGTGCCCCCGCCCCTGGGCCTGAAGGCGCGAAGGGGTACTGACCTCCCCTTCGTCCTCCTCTCCGCCCCCGCCGCAGACGAGCGTCTGGACCTGGACGATGGGCGCTGGGAGGACGTCCACGTTATCACGGGCGCCCTGAAGCTCTTCTTTCGAGAGCTGCCCGAGCCCCTCTTCCCCTTCTCGCACTTCCGCCAGTTCACCGGGGCCATCAGTGAGCACCTGGGGGCGGGGGACCGGATGGGGGAGGGCAGGAGCTGGCCTGCTTCCGGGGACGCAGGGCCGAGCGGTAGGAACGGGAGGCCCTGAGTAGGAAGGAATCAGAGCAGGGATTTAGACCCTGCCCACCCCACCCCACCCGGGGCCAACGCCTCCCTCTGCTCCAGGGCGGGACATCGACGGGCTGTACCGCATCAGTGGAAACCTGGCCACCACCCAAAAGCTGCGCTATAAGGTGGACCACGGTGAGGCCGGTCCCCAGCCCTGCCCCCGACCCTGGGCCTGAAGGCGCGAAGGGGTACTGACCTCCCCTTCGTCCTCCTCTCCGCCCCCGCCGCAGACGAGCGTCTGGACCTGGACGATGGGCGCTGGGAGGACGTCCACGTTATCACGGGCGCCCTGAAGCTCTTCTTTCGAGAGCTGCCCGAGCCCCTCTTCCCCTTCTCGCACTTCCGCCAGTTCATCGCGGCCATCAGTGAGCACCTGGGGGCGGGGGGCAGGTGGGGGAGGGCAGGAGCTGGCCTGCTGGGGCACCCCCGTGGCCCGGCTCCCGACCCTCGACCCGCCCTCTCGTCCCTCCCCGCTCCGACTCCCTGTCCCTCCCTCCGACCCGTCCCTTCTCAGAGCTGCAGGACCCGGCCCGGCGCAGCCGCTGTGTGCGTGACCTGGTGCGCTCGCTGCCCGCCCCCAACCACGACACGCTGCGGCTGCTCTTCCAGCACCTGTGCCGGTGAGCGGGGCGAGCCGCGCGGGAGTGGGAAGAGGGTCCTGGCAGGAGCCCTCCAGCTGTGGGCCCTGATCCCGCCCCACCCCCCGCCTCAGGGTGACCGAGCACGGCGAGCAGAACCGCATGTCGGTGCAGAGCGTGGCCATAGTGTTCGGGCCCACGCTGCTGCGGCCCCAGACAGAAGAGACCAGCATGTCCATGACCATTGTGTTCCAGAACCAGGTGGTGGAGCTCATCCTGCAGCAGTGCTCAGAAATCTTCCCGCCGCACTGATTGCGGACTTGGGACTGGGGGCGGCGACCGTGGTCAGGCCACACAAGCTGGGCGGCGACTGGACTTTCTTTCTGAGACTCTCCGCCTCCCACCCGTGCGCTAGCCGGGGTGGCTTCTGAACCCCTCGGTTCTGAGAGTATGGTGACCCCGGGTGGGCCGTTCGCAAAATGTGATTTTTTTTTTCTCCCTGGCATGTCCTGTTTCTGGGTTAATTAGGATCGGTTCTTCCTGACAGCGCCACCTACCGTGCATGGGCGAGAATGGGAGCAAGGGGGGGTGTTTTCTGTACTGGGCCTGTGCTGGGCCTGTGCTGGGAGGAGGAATTTGGTTAGGGGCATTCTGGCTTCTTCAGGCCTTCACCTGGTCTAGGCCTTCACCGAAGCCCTGTGGGCCCGGCCCGGTGCGGGCACTGTGCGGGTCATGAAGCAGCGATAGACAGTGTCCCTGCTGCCGAAAGAGGACTGACCCTAGCCTCCAGTGTGGGCAACTGAGCCTGCCTTCTCAGGCCTCAGGGATGGCATCCCTGCAGGGCCCTCTCCAGGCTGGCTGTGGACTGGTTTCATCTGCTTTCCTATTTGGGGTTCTGCCTCTGCCCTCCCTGAGCCATTCGTGTTCTGTGCAAAGGTTCTTCATATGCACTAAATGCGCACCCTACACCTGCTGCTTGACAGGCACCATTTCCACATACAATCCCATTTTATGGATGAGAAAACAGGCTTGCAGAGGCAAAGTGACTTGTTCAGGATCCTGCAGGTGATATGACTTCCCAGCAAAGGCTCCCACACTGGAGCATAGCTGGAAGGCGGGGCAATCAATCCTTTCAGCTCTCCCACCACTCCCCCAGCATGGGCCCACGGGCAAAGCAAAGAAACAGCTGGGTGTGTTCTGTCTGGGCCTGCAGAGGTGCCTGAGGGTAAGGAGGGAAGCTGCCCCAGCTGTTCTTTCTGGGGGGAGGGGAAATAGCACTGGCAGAAGCCCCCAGCCCCTTCCTGTGCCATGCACATCAAGTATTCCTACCTGGCGCCCACTTGCCCTGAAGAGCTGGCAGAGGCCTGCAGGGTGGGGGGAGGAGGACATTACCCCAGAAAGGGACATGTGGACCCCTTCCCTCCTCATACACAAACCACCCCTGTTGACGGATCCCCAGCCCCACCCACCCATTCATCTATTCAACAAACAATAATAGCTGATATTTACTGGACAATTGCACTATGCCAAGCATTTTACTTGGATTCTCTCCTTCATTTGTCACAGCCAATGTTTTTTGCCTGCTCCTCTGTGCCAGGCACTGTGCTCTGGGTTAGGCGTGGCACATGCTGACTGCCCTGGTGGAGCTTATGTTCCGGCAGTGAGGCCAACCCAAGCCCCTCCCCCCTCAAGCCAGCGAGGTCAGGGCAAGAGTACACATGGAGGCCTCATACCATATTGTTTATGTATTTAAAAGTTCTAGATCAAGCTACTACTTTGACAAATGTACTTTGATAATGACCTGGAAGTCAGGTTCTAATGCAGACTTCTTGGACTCTTCCGCATTCCACACCCGAATGTGGTGGCAGAAGAACCAGCACTGGCCCTCAGCCTGTCCCCTTATCTTCCCACACTTAGAGCTGTCCTGCCCCAAGGAGAGATTCATGTGGACACCCCAGTCCATGGGTGCAAACTGCTCATGCTCCTCTGCCACCAGCTGCCACTTGGCCACCCCACTGGTGACACAGTTTACCCTTGAGAGAATGGGCCATCTGGGGTCCCACGTATTGGGAGCATGGTCTAAAAGGAAGGGTGTGACCTCCAAGAGGGCCCCACATATTCCTTGTCCTGTGGGGAGAGCTGCAGACAGCTCTAGACTGGAGCCTTCCAAAGCAGGGAAGCCATGGCAGGGACCCCTTTCACCCGAGCCCAAGGGCAGAATTGGACAGATATTAAGCAGCTGATTACTTGGTTAACCACACTTGTGCAAGAGCTAGGAAGAAGCACAGGGTGCTCTGGAGGTATGTCGACGGGTGTGACTGTTCCCCAGGGATACGAGATGCCTCTGCAGAAGCCACATTTGAGAGAAGCAGTAAAGAATGAAGAGTCAACTAGGTGAGAAATTAAGGGAAGGGTGTCTAGTCAGAGGGAACAACATGCGCAAAGGCCCTGAGGCCAAAAGGCTTGTGGGGAGAACAAAATCTGAGAGAAGACCATCGTGACTACGGCCCAGAAAGCCAGTGGGCATGGTGCAAGGTGGTGCTAGAGAGCTGGCACAGGACAGAGCATGCACAGTCTTGTAGACCACACTAAATGGAGATCCATGGCCAAGGATGTTGGTGACCAGGACAATGAGCTAGAGGATCCTTGAGTGGGGAGGTCTTGGGAAGTGTCAACCCCCATCCCCACCCCAGGCTGCTGGCCCTGCCAAGGCCTCGGTGAATGAACAATGTAGCATCAAGCAGAGAAGTCCCAGAATTATCACATTTTGTCACCAGGAGGAGCTTCAGAAGTCACTCACTGCCAGTGAGGAAGCTTCTAGAGAGATGACATAACTCACCTGAGGTCGCATGGTGGGTTGGTGGCAGAGCCTGGCCCAGAGCTTCATTTGCACAGTCTGAGGACCTACAGTGCACCCACCAGAAGTTTGAGGCTCAGCCCCACGTCCTCAGCACAGAGCGCAGTGCATGGTGAGCACTGTAGGTGTGCACTGAATGTTTTGAATGAATTGTTTTTTGTCTGGAGACACAAAGATATAGGAAACAATGTCTGCTCTCTTGAAGCTCCATCTGGTTGGGGGAGAGACATAAAAAGGGGTGACAGTGGCAGAGTTGATCAGGGCTGCCATAAAATCCTCTTCCCAAGCCTGCCCCCTCTCAGCTGATGCCCCTGCATCTTCCTGTGGCCTGGCATCTGCCCCTGAAGCTACTCCCGAAAAGGCCTCAGTGCCCGCCTGGTTGCTACATTCCCAATCGTCACGAGAGTGGACACGTGAACTGCCTGTTGTCTTCCTGGAGACACTCTGTTCCTTTGTCCACAGCAGCATGGGTGTTCCCCATCGCTCCACCCCTCCGTTCCTCAGCACTCCCTCTCTGCCCACCCTAACAACGGTGATACCCCCCTGGGTTGTGCCCTTAGCCCACTGCTCTCTCCCCTCCACCCTCCCTGAGGGCCCTCACCTGTTCCACTGTGGGGACTCAGCCAGTGAGCCTGCACGTGTCACCCAAATCTCTATCACTACCACGGGCCACTCTCTCCTGAGTTCCAAGTGCAAATGTCCATCTGCTGGCAAGACACCTCCACGTGGATGGATGTCAGACACCCCAAGTGCAGCGTGCCTGCAACAGAACTCCAAAACCAGCTCTTCTCCCTGTTTCTAGGCATGGCACCTCCATTCACCATGTTCCGATCTTCCTCCTAAATAACTCCCATATCTGCCTCTCCTGTCCTCCCTTGGTCTCTCATCTGAGTGACCACAGCAGCCTCTGAATGGGCTCCTGTCCTCCCCATTCCATTCTCCACCCAGCAGCCATCTGACCACGTCACATCAGGGCCCTTTCCAGCTGTGTCTCCCTCTCCTGCACACCAGCTATGCTAGGCCTATAGCTCCCAGCTCACTCCAGGCACTGTCTTGCCTCAGTGCCTTTGGACTGACAGTCCCCTTGCCTCCCTCCTTTCCTCAGGCTGCCACCTGGCTGATTCCTCCTCCTCCTCTATGCCCCAACTCACACCTGCCCCTGCACCCTCTCAGCCCTCTCTTATGTGCGCTCTCTCATAACACTTAGGTCACTGTGTACGATTGTGCTTCTGTGTTCATCTACTCCCAATCCAGCGCTCTTGCCATTTTACCCTGTTGTCCAGGGACATTCTCACCATGCCACTCAGTACTAACCCTAGTCTGTGGCCCTCGCCCCGGCTACAGTTCCATGGCCTGACACTGCATCATATTCCTGCCAGGCACAGCTAACTAAGGGTGACAGGAGCTATGCTAAAGATTTTCCGGTTTGAGGGCATCCCCCCAGAACCCTCAGATATTGACATAAACTGCCACTCACATTGCCAGACTGTGATGTCTCTAGGAGGAGGCAGACAGAGGTGGACAGAGCCCACGAGCATGACTGGAATGGCAGGTTCCAGAGGTGCCTACTAGCTGCCCACAGTGAAGCCTGGTGGTGGTGACATTCTTCCCGCAGGTTACCCATTGGACCATGTCTCATCCACCCAGAGTCACTTTCCATGACAACAGCCAGCTCCTTGCCCGTTGTTTACGTCCTTAAAGATTCCCACCCCAGCTGTCTGAGCCTGGGCTCCTAGCCCAGCTGCTGCAACAGCTCACAGCTCCAGATCCCAAGTTCGGCAGTGAGTTGTCGAGCTGCCAGATAGAGCCTCCTGGGAGGTGCCTGGTAACCAGCATAGCACCTTGAAAACAACCGTGTCATCGCTTCTTAATTGGATTAGGATCCAGGAACTTGCTGTCGGTGGCTCTTCTGCTCCTGTGTTGGAGCCAACTCCATCCTCTCCTTTGGAGTTTAGCATTGGAGATCTTCCCCACTCCCCTCTGCCCAACCTGCCAGGCCAAGGTACAGCTAATGAGGGATGCTCCAAAGCCAGCTACTGACCCGAGGGAAAAGAGAGCCTCCCCCTTTCTAGGGCCCAGGTACACTCAGGGAGGAAAAGCCCTTGGGGCCATCCTCCCCGGCTCCCCGCCAGCTCTGCTCCTGGCCTCCGCGTGCTGCTTTCCCTCTGGTTCTGCCTCCTGCTCCTCCTCCTTAGACGGCACCTCCTTCACAGCCCAGCTCCACACTCACTCCAACCAGGACATCTTCCCTTCCAAACCGTTTTTCTCTGTATCCTCTGAGCAGCCATATTTGGTTCCTGCAACATAGCTTCAAATATGTTGTGTCAGGCAGGGGGGCAATTCCGGAAGCTGTATTTTTCTTCTGAAGCTATTTTTTTTTTGGGGGGGGGTTGTTTTTGTTTTTGTTTTCTATACTAGAAAATTCTTGTAGTGGGCGTATGTTGTTTATCTGCCCAGCATCTGCTCTTTGGACTACATGCCCTATCTCCTCTTGCTGGTGACATTCTCTTCTTCCCGTGGAAACCTATTCCATGGGATTCAGCTAAGGCTACCCCCTCCAACAGGGGTAAGCACCTGAAGCGGGCCTGGGCAGTCAGAGCTCGCAGTGGGCCCTGTGGCTGCTTCAGGGACGACCGTATGACCACACAGAGCCAAACAGAATCTTCCTCGGTATTCCTATAGGCACAGCTGGTTCCTTGGCCAATATCCATTCTCCCCCTGGTTCTCACTAACAAAACTCCAATTTTGTCGGTCTAGCTAGAAGCCCAGTTGAAACTATTTGCCTCTCCAGACCGAGTTGCAGCTAGGGGTGGTCATGTCACATGCAGTTCTGGTCAATAAGATGTGGGCAGAAGTTGCTGGGAGAGACTTCTGGGGAAAGGTTTCGAAAAGAAAAGACTCAGCTGGTATGGCCCCTTCAGCCCTAATGCTGTCACTGAGATCAAGACATCTTAACCTCGAGGCTTTTATCCTAGCCCCGTAGAGAGGCTACATAGATAGAGATGAGGGAGAGAGAGAGAGAGAGAGAGAGAGAGAGAGAGAGAGAGAGAGGACAATATCAATTAAGCCCCTAGACTGAGTCATGCCTGAACTCTCAGAACTTCCCAGTTTGGGGAGCCAATAAATCCCTTCCCTGCTTAAGCCAGTTTGCATTGGGTTTCTGTCTCTTGCAGTGAAGGAGCCCTGAATGAAACCGTCCACAAGACCAAAACCATGTCTTTGCCTGTCTCTGTTCTCCCCTTCCAAGCTGCCCCACATAATAAGATGCCAGATGCAAAGCTGGCACATAATAAATATTAATTCAAATGATGTCGAACCCCCCATTTTCTTATCTCAAGAGTCTAATAAGAGCTTGAAAAGACTTGATGTCTGAACTAGACACATTAAGGAACAAATTCCCACCTCTGAAACAGTCTCTTCAGAGGAATCCATTCTCCTCTTCACCAAACCATTCCTTCAGCACTCACCTCCTGCAGGAGGCCTTCCAAACCAGGTCTTAACTCTGTCATTTTAACTACCTTTGCAATTATTCACTTTTATTAACACTTTGGTCCAGCTGAACTTGGTTTCATGTGTCATTTGAGCATAGCTGTGTGCGTCTCATCTCTCCCACCCCAACTTCACTCTGCTCCATCCCACCCCCACCAACTGACTGAAGAGCTTTCCAGAACAGTGGCTGTGTCTCCACCATCAGACTAGGAACTCTAGGAAGGTGGGAGCTCTAACTCCTCTATTAGATTGGGGATCCAGATGCTGCCTCTCCTCACATCAGACTGGGAGCTGGACAATCTTGAATCATCCCTCCATGCCTCATGGAGCCTCACTGGCAAGACAAGAAAATACGGAGTCAGGGGCCGGCCCGTGCCTCACTTGGGAGAGTGTGGTGCTGCTAACACCAAGGCCCCGGGTTCGGATCCCATATAGGGATGGCTGGTTTGCTCACTTGGGAGAGCGTGGTGCTGACAACACCAAGTCAAGGGTTAAGATCCCCTTACCGGTCATCTTTAAAAAAGAAAAAAAAAAAAAGAAAGAAAGAAAATCTGGAGTCTGCAGTATGACCCTGGAGAGATGGAGAGTGGGAGGAAGAGGGTAATAGGGAGCGATTAGCAAGAGGGTCCATCTTAACCTTCAGGGAAAAACTGGTCAACAGCCCATAAGATTAGTCCTGGATCGGAATCTGTTATCCAGCAACTCCTGCAATATTCTAATTCAGATCTTGTCCCCATCTGTCCAGCATGTAAGCAGAAATCCCCTCCCCACATAAGGTCAGGATTCTGCCTTACTAGCTTTCCTTGTTTCTCTTGCTCCTTGATTGTTGTGTAATGATGAATCTCTTTACTGGGAAGCTTGTCAAATCTGAGCAGACGCTGAGGGGGTGGCCGTGTGTTTACTGTCTCATGGTTCCAGTTGGATGGGAGTAGCCTGCGATGCCACCAGTGGCGGCAAGAGAGGATATCACCTCTGCCCTGTCTTGCTATCTCCCCACCCTCATCCCCAAACTAAAGCCTTTTCAAGAGCGCAGTGAACAGTTGTTGAGGAAGGATGCTAATGCAAGGTCTCGCAGAAGGTGATGGCTTCCCAGAAGAGTCAGGGAAAGCCAGGCAAGAAGGAAGAATGGCCCGTGTAAAGGTGGCAGGTGTGAGGTGGGTGAGGCCACCCGCCAGAGCTGAGTCTCAACCACACAGAGCGGAGAGCAGAGGTGGGTGGGGATGAGGCAGAGAGGACACCAAGGTTGGTTCACCTGGTGGGAGAGGAGGGAATTAATAGAAGCTCTTGAATGCAGGTTGAATCTGTATTTGGTAGAAAAAGTGATGGGGAAGTTGGCCAGATCTTGGACAGGAGAGAGACATGATAAAAATAATGCTAATGATCCAGACATCTGCATGTGGGAGATGAGCACGCAGGGGAAACAGAGGTGAGGCTCTCACACAGGCTGCTGCAGTCTGGTTCCTTGTGAACGGTACGGTTAGGGAAGTGGGAGAGAGCTGGGGATCTGACTGAGCGGCTCCTCAACATTTAGGCAGGCTTTGTCTCTGGGAGAAAGGCGATGGGAGCTCTGGCTCAGTTCCCCGTCAAGGGGCTGATGGCTCCAGGAGCCGGCTGCTGCTTAGGAAGTTGGTTGCTGCCAAGTGTCCTAGTCTCAGGGCCACCCTGCCCATATCCCATGGAGAGCTCCTTGTCCTCAGCTGTCCAGGACTTTCTTTCCATTGGCAGCGACTGGCCAGGGGGCCTCAGAGGAGATGGGAATGGGAAGAAGGCTGCCAAGAAGTTTACCTCCAGGTAAACCAACTTGGAGGGCAAAGCAGAGAAGTGAAATCTTCAACCTCAACATGTTACAGGCATCCATATCACACACCAAATGAGGAGAAAGAGGAGACACATTTGCACAATAACTCAAGACAGGGTCTCTATGGCAACAATTACCCAAAATCCTCTCTTGATAGTTGCACAGCAGGAGCTGGCAAAGAAGACTCTGGGGGTGGGAGACAGGTTTGGGGGCTCACAGAATGGCTTCCTTTTATTCTTAAACTGAGGAAGCACTGATGGCAGGAACCAAGTTATCTCAGAGCCCGACCAAGCTGAGAGCCATTGGAAGCAGGATCTGGAAGGAGCTTTAAAGATGAGCTACTCTGAGGCCTGGGCGTGGAACACTCTGGGAGGATGTGCAGGCTCAGGGGTGATGGCTGCTCCATTGGCACGCCACCCCTGCCACCACCTCTGCGGCCAAGACTTCTCTCACTGGCCTTCAGAGGGCTGTGGTGGAGTGAGGTGAGGAATAGACCCAACTACCTGGGAAGTCAAAGGCTCTGGGGAGTTTGAGTCTCTCCGAAGGCCAAGTCCAGTCCATAAAAAGACCACACACGATATGGGTTGGGAGAACTGAGCTGTAGCCTACTCTGCCTCCTTTCAGGCTTGCTGTGTAGACCCCTCAATTTCCCCACCTCCCGCCCACCAGCACCCCCCTGCAGTGAAATGTACAACCTACTGATACAGGATGTGCTGAGTTCCCCTGGGCTCGGGTTTCAGGACATGCGTCTGGGTTTCCAGCCACTTCCTGAGGTCTCAGACCCCTCCTCTGAGCTGTCCCCTGGAGGAAAGTTACTGTTGCCAGTTAGACCTATTTTTAGTACCATCATGGGGAAAATGAGACCACAGGGGGGCTGGCTCATGCAATCCAGTGGCTGGGCACACTCAATAGAGAGCACAGAACATTCTGGCTCATATAACTGGGAACCACCCCCTTAATTGAATGTTCATTAGGTAGAGAAACTATAAAAGCCGGATCCCAGCTGAAGGCCGGGCTGCTGCTCACTTTCCTGGAGGGAACCTGCACGTCCCTGGCTGAGGGGTGTATGTTTTACTTTGCATCTAACTTACTTTCAGCAATCAGCTGCTCATACTCTGGAGCCGCCTGCACTTTGTAGTGAACGTTAAATATGCTTTTCTTGCTTTTGTGTTAGACTCGATGTCTGTACTGAACTTACTTTTGTGTTAAACTTGGTGTGGGCCCTGCTCAGTCTCTGGAGCTGTGCCACATTCTCTCCGGGGAACCTGTATTTCTTATCTGTTTTATTAAACTTGTTCTCACTGTCTACTGTGACTCTGCCCTTGAATTCTTTACTGTGGTGGAGTCAAGAACCTGGTAAGAGGACTGGGTGGGTTGAGGCTGACTCCTGGGTCTCCCGGGCCCTACCTCCAACCTCACTACCTGGGAGAACTACTTCAGGGCTGAGTGAATAGCATGAGACAGGAAATGCTTTCACCACTGCAAAGTCCAGTGCAAAGACAAGAGGTCTCTGTGTGGCCATGCAATCATGCATGTCATGTGCGTGTAGCCTGACAAAATTAGCTGCACCCAGGGGTCTTCTCAACAAGCAGAGACGTCTCCTAGGTTAGGTGCTAGTCAGTGTAAAGAGTGTGATGGGAACCTAGGGTGTGGCTGGAGAGAGAGACCAGGGAGATGGCACCAGAAGCATCATGTGCTTCCTACCAGCAGACAGATGGACAGATGGACAGACTGAGCTCAGAGGCAGGCAGCAAAGTGTGCAAACTCCAATTTCTAATTTGTTTAAAAAAGAAGTTTGGCTCAGAAAGGAAAAGCGTTCTGCTTTCTTTTTGGAGAAACCCAAATCCAACCTCCTCCCCCACCACACACTTCTAAGTTTATTTCTCTTTGGTTGCACTCAAGAGCCATTGGCTATTTTTCAGATCCTGGAGCTCAGGTTGTATCAAAATATTTGGAGGAAGGAGAGGTTTTTCATCTTTCTTTTGAGAACTAAGAAAAAAGGCAGTTTGTTTGACTCCATCTCTAGAGCAAAGAAAAAAGCTCTGGAGGATCTCACCTGCACTTGGAAGCCCAGGTTTCTAGAAGAAAACCACTCTCAGTAGCTTATGAATATTGTAAATGTTTTAGCCATGTGACTATCCCTCACTTTATGAGGTGGAGGGCACCCAAAACTTTTCATACCAACTCTCATGGATAGCAGTCCCTGGACACTGAGTTATGGGGAGAAGAGATTAAGCTGGAGCATTTGTTGAACACTTTTCCTATTCTAGGGTCTCTCCTTTGCCATCCCACCCTCCACCCCAAACCTTTTCTCTTCCTTTTTGTATCCCTAACCATGGAAAGTCCCCCCACATCCCTGGAGGTCCTCAGAAGCCTTTCTTCCCACCCCTGGAATTGGCTTTCTCCCTCCTCTTCTGGACTGAGCAGGAAGAGTCACAAGAGAGAGGCCATCTGAGGAAAGCTGGCTGGGTCCCCAGGCAGGACCTCACAGAGTAACTTCGGAGTGGCCACCATGGTCAAGGTCTGGTCCTCAGTAGTAGGGTCCAGAAACTCAGTTAAGCAAGGACACCCAGGGCCGGCCCGGTGGCGCACTGCTACAGTGCGCCGCTTGAGAGTGCGGCGGCGCTCCCGCTGAGGGTTCGGATCCCACGTACAGACCGGGTCCCGCTCACTGGCTGAACGAGGTGCGGGAGCAACACCAAGGGTTGCGATCCCGTTGCCGGTCCCGGTCCGGTACGGGCGCGACACTGAGGGTTGCGATCCGTTGCCAGACACGAAAAAAGACAAAAAGGGAAAAAAAAAAAAAAAAAAGCAAGGACACCCAGAAGTAGGTGTCAGGACTGACTCATGATGACCAAACTCAGTGATGGGAAACCACAATGCCATTTGCTAAATCATGTACCTACTGAAAGACTTGTATTCAAAACATAGAAAGAACTCTCAAAGCTCAGCAGTAAGAAAACAAGCAAACCAACTTAAAACACAAGTAAAAGACACTTTACCAAAGAAGTTATATGCTTGGCAAATAAGTACATTAAAAGACACTCATTAGGAAAATACAAAAAAAGAAAAAAAGATGCTCAGTAGGAGAAGATGCATTAGGAAAATACAAATTAAACCCACAATGAGATACCACCATATATGTACTAGAAAGGCACACACATACAAACAAAATACAAAAAACTGATGATACCAAGTGCTGATAAGGATATGGAGCAACTGGAACACTCATACGTTGCTGGTGAGAATGTAAAATGGAGCTGCCACTATGGAAAACAGTTTGGCAGTTTCTCATAGAGGTAAGCGTACACTTTCTATGTGACACAGCAATCTCTCTTCTAGGTGTTTATCAAGAGAAATGAAAGCTTTTGTTCATATATCCACAAAAAAAAAACTATACAATCATCTCTCAGTTTCCACGGGACTGGTTCCAGGTCCACCCTGGGTTACTGAAATCCTCTGATGCTTAACTCCCTTACATAAAATAACCGTATTTGCATATAACCTCCACACATCCTTCGTATACTTTAAATCATCTCTAGATTACTTATAATACCTAATGCAATGTAAATTCTATGTAAATAGTTGTTTTACTCTATATATTTTAATTTGCATTATTTATTGTTGTATTATATTTTGGAATATTTTTGATCCATGGTTGGTTGATGTGGAAACTGCAGATATGGAGAACCGACTGTACATGAATATTTTGCTTTATTCATGATCATCAAAAACTGGATACAACACAAATATCCTTCAACTGTAGATAGATCAAAATAAAAATTAAATTTTGAAAACCTGTGATACATCATACGACAGGGTATTACCACTCAACAATAAAAAGGAATGAACTACTAATACATGAAACAACATAGATGCATTAAGTATAAGAAGTCAGACAGAAAAGGTGACTTATTATACAATTCCATTCATTTGACATTCAGGAAAAGAAAAACCGTAAGGACAAAGAATAGATCAGTGGTTGTTTAAATGGTTTTGCCCTTTTAAAGGCCGCCATTTTGTTTTTTCTTTATTTCTAGGCTATCTTATCGCACCCCTACCAGAGGCGTAGGAACGCAGGAAGCGGACACTTTCTAAATAGAGGATCATCTTATAAAACTTCTGTCAGGGCAATCGGAGTCTTTGAGCCTCATTCACACGCCCCCCCAACCCACCACACAACTCAAGATGGCCCCGTCCTCTACAGAGAGGGAGGAGGCAAGGCAGGCAGCCTCTAACCGCCTGCTGCCACCCTGGCCACATTTTAGACTCACTAGAGAGCTTTTAATAAATTCTGAAGTATGGGTCCCATCCCAGGAAACCAGAGTCCATGGGGGTGAAACCCAGACGTGGGTATTAGGAAGTTCCCCAGGTGATTCCAACGGGCAGCCACATGTGGAGAAGCACTCCTTAGCCCAAAGGTGTCTTCCTACCATGGGTGCCCAAGTAAAAGACTAGGACAGCTCTGTACCCTCCCCCCTCCCCCACTCCTGTCCCTGCCCTTTCTGAATCTCTTCTCTTCCCCACCCAGGTGGTTCCCGCCGTGTCTCTCAACATCAACCAGGGGCCACATCTCTTCACTGGCATTTCTGGGGCAGGTTCTCTCTCACTGATATTTCTCTTCTGCCTCCAACTACTTTCAGCCTCTTCTTACTCTAAATCGCCACTTTCTCCCCTTTCTGATTTGCAAAGCTAACTATTCTCCCTCACTAAAAGCACTGCACCTTCCACTCCCAGCACATGGCTTGATTATACCGTAGGTGCACAATCAATGTTTGTTGACTGACTGACTGTCACCTCCACCTCTGCTTCCCTTCTGCTCCCGTTTACCTTGAATCCCTTCTCCCTTCATTTTCCCTCGCTTTTCCTGCTTCCTGACATCCTCCCTGTCCTCTTCTGCACGTGGCTGCCCCCATGGAATCCATGAGTATCAGAGCATGCGTATCTCCCCCGCCCGGGATGCTGAGGGCACTGGAGGGAGGGATGTAGGTTCACGGTTTCTGCCTCCTGAAGCTCCAGATTCCTTCTGGAGCCTCCTATACAAAGGAGGCTCTAGGGCCGGCCTGGTGGCGCACTGCTACAGTGTGCCGCTTGGGAGCGCAGCGGCGCTCCCGCCGAGGGTTCGGATCCCACATACAGACCGGTTCCCGCTCACTGGCTGAGCGAGGGGCGGGTGCAACGCCCAGGGGTGCAATCCCGTTGCTGGTCAGGAAAAAAAAAAAAAAAAAAAAAAAAAAAAAAAAAAAAAAAGAAAGGAGGCTCCGCTGGTCCTCACTCAGAGCGACAGCCCAAGCTCCACTCTTGTTGTTTATCTTTGAAGAGTCAGAGCCGACTCAGCCTTCTAACTGCTGGTTTTGCCTTAAGGGTTTCCCAGTAGCCTCTGCGCCCCCCTCTTCCGTCCTCTGCTTTGCTATTTTCTTCTCCCTTCCCTTTCCATCTGTGGAGAAATCAAAGTTGCAGACTCTGCAAACCTGACGCTCTCATACACAGACCCAGAGAAGGACACAATGGGACAAACACCTAGTTTGAATGAATCGTGGTTATTTTTTTCTCTCAGGGTCCGTCTTTGATTTCAGCGATCCAGAGAAGCTGTAAAATGTTTCTCCCTGTTACATTTTGGCACCTGTCCCCACTGCACACGCCAGGTGCACACACACAGCCACCTTCTTCCTCCATAGTCCAGGGATGCCACTCCTGACCCATGTCCTGACTCATTAACTCCTTGTGGCCCAGGTTCCCCTGCTCAGGCTGATGGCTGCCCAGCAACTGCCATGGAATCTTCCAGCAAGGACATTCCACCCATCCTTCCCCACAGATTCTTCCTACTCCCAGCCCTGGGGTGATGGGGTCCTTGGAGCCTCAGGAAGAAAGGGCCATAGAAAGAAGGGGCCCTTCACCAGGGAAGGCACCGGTGCCTCCTCAGCCTTTGTGTGTCACCACCAGGGGGTGCCCGAGGCACTTCCAAAAGCTGCCCCATGTTCAACCTTACAAGGAGAGGCAAGGCAGGGAAATCCAGTCTAACAAGCAAGTACAGAGTGCCTACTGTTTGCCAGGCCTGTGCGCTGCTTTATCTGGAGACTGAGATGCGTTCTGGCCTCTACAAAGCCACTCCTTAATGAGAGCCATCGCCTCTTCAAGGAATCAGTCTCCTACCAACCAGCTCCTCTCACCACCTCTGGTAACAGCATCCTCTCTCCCCCTCGGCCTCTTCCCTGCACTCAACCCCCTCTCGGCCTCTCCTGACCCCAATGACCACAGCTCCGTGTGGCTGCCCAGTCTGCTCCCCTGAGTCCAGGCTTCCTCGGGGACAAAGGGAGGCCAAGAATTTCCCCAGGCCGTCTGTCCCTCTGTCCCTCTCCCTTCTGCATCCCTGACCCCCTTCTGTCAAAGCCACACCTCAGACGCATCACTAGCCACCTGAGGGTTCCCCAGAGATCCTGAGTGTGGGGGTGTGGGTTCTGGGAGAACACTGGCTGGGAAGTAGGGACGCTGGGCTCAGGAGCATAACTTCTTTGTCTAGAAGCACGGACCCAGCCGGCAGACTCGGGAAGTGGGCGATGGGGGCGATAACAATAACAATAATCATATTAATAATAACACTGGGGCCCACAAAACGGCTGTGAAACACTCTCTAATGATCCCTTATATTTACAGATCTCCTTCTCTTCCTAGACACTTCAGAGCCATTGCCCAATTAACCCTCCTAGCTTCCCTAGGAGGGACAATTAACCCCATATTTTATGGCCGGGGGAAACCAAGGCTCTGAGAAGGTGATAGAGTTGGCTGAGGTCACACAGGGCGTTAGTGACAGCAGAATTTATAGAGCAGCACTCTCTCCTTCCTGTCCTCTACACCCAGACCCACTTAGGCATGTGTGCCCCATACACACACATGCACACACGCTCACTGTCCATCCCAATTCTGCATTGCCAGGGACCTCAGTGTCCAGGAGGAGCCCAAATTGGGGCAAAGGATGGTTGTATGGAGTAGTGAGGAAGGATGTCCCAGTTACCACTGAGGGGGGCTTCTCAAGGTCTCAGCTGGGGCCAGCCAAGGCTCTGGGGACTTTCTCAGTTCTGACAGACATGCTTCCTGTCTGGCAGGGTGGCATGACAGGACCCAGACAGGATCCAGCCTTTCTAGACTTCAGGACTCATGAAGAAAGAAATGAGGGGTCTCTGGGACCCTACACGACGTGCCCTTTCTTGGCAAAAGTATATGCTCTTATAGAGCCAGGCACCTGTGCACCCTGAAAACCAGCATGGAGGAAGAGCCCTATTAATCCCTTCGGTGCCACAGTATTGGAGATAGCAAGGGGACTGCTAGCCGGAGAAGAGATGTGGAGGCCCTAGGGAGGGAGGAGAGATGGAGGCGGTGCGCAGCCCCTCAGACGAGAGGGGCGATTATCTGGCCTATCCAAGAAGACACTGAGGACAGCAGGAGCAAGAGAGGGAGGGGAGAGACGGTGGTGGCACACGTGACTCAATGTCAAAGTACGAGAGAATGAAGAAGGTGCTCTCTCCTAGTCTGAACTCAGGCATGGAGAGCGGAACGGCTTTTGTTTGCGGCAGGAGGGAGCAAGGTTAGCTAATGGAAGAACTTGCTGTTTATATAAATTAATGCAATGGAGCAGGTGACCAAGCAGGCAGGGAGGCAAAAGAGGGATGACATTTGGCTAATATGAACACCGGCCTGGAGAGAAGTTTCCAATGGGCTCCGATGCTGGGGTTGGGGAGTTCTGCATGGTGGGTCCCTGCGTTGAGAGAACAGCCGTGCACCAAGGTGACCACAGACTTGCCTGGGTTCTCCCTGTTACCCACATCAGGGGTTCTTCCAGCCCAGCCCCACCCACCAGCTCCACACCTGACTCTGGGTCTCCACTCTCCCTCTGACCTCTGACCCTTGCAGCCAGGGCCTGGGATGGTCCCTCCCCCAGCTCGTGGTTTCACCTCTGAAACTCCAAGGCTCCAGATTGCTGAGATTTTACTAGGACTCCCAGCTGAGTCCCACCTTTGATCTGGCTTCAAAAAATAAAAAGCAGTACCAAGAGAGTAATTTTCCCAACCTGCTGGCAAGGAAGGCAGGCTGGAGGCAGGTCCTGACCAGCCCGGCCCACTCCTCCAGCCTGTAGTCAGAGCTGGTGGCAGGGGGTGGGGGCCAAGGGGGCAGAGCCATCTTTCTTCATTGACTTCTCCAGCCTTTCCTTCTAGAACACTGACCTGCCGATCAGCAGGAGAAAGGACATACAGGGGCTTCCTCTGGGTACCATCTCCCATCCTGGGCTCTCCCACTCAACCTCTTGCCTGTTGAGCTGGATTATAGCAGTGCCCCTGCTTCCTCAGAAGAAGAGCAGTGCCTCTGTCCTCTCCCCACTGTTCCCCTGGCCTGTCCCTGGGGAGTGGTGACTGACCACTCAGGGTGGGGCCTGGCAACGGGCAAGTCTGTGCCCACCTGGTTGAGCACCTGAGACATTACTCAGTTGGCCGTCTCAGTCTTGAGAGGCTGGACTAAGGCGTGGGGAGGGGAAGTCGGGCTGGAGAGGTGGGGGCTCAGCCTTTTTCGGTGCTTCCTCCCCACCCCCTCCCCCATGGTGCCGCAAGCCCCGGCCCAGGATTTCTATCTTCGGCAGCAGGCCCCGCCCCTTCCCAGTTCAAAGGCTCTGGATCCTCACCTGCTCTCGGGATGCTTCCCTGGCCCTTTTAAGTGGTTAGCAGTGCACCCTACCCCCTTCTAACTGAGGCTAAGGGCTTCTCTATTTTGGTGGGGGACACGGGTGATTGGGTCCAGAGTCCAGAATCTGGGAGGAGGGAAAAACATACATTTCAACCATCTGAGCTGCCCTCAGCAGACACAAGGGCTACTGACCACTAGATAATGTTGCCACGGGTGGAGAAGGAGCCAGAGATCTGGCCCAAGAGAAAACTGGCAGCTGACTTTGGTTGGCCAAGAGCTGAGTGTATGGGGCTGGGGCCAGGCACCTTCCATTTATGAAATTCCCAACTCAGCCTTTTGGCTCATTGGCTGAAATGAGAGCCACCAAGCACCCAGGGGACTTTCTGTTTCCATGTCCTTATTTTGCCCTTCTTGTCTCCCTGTAGGTAAGACTTCCACCTCACCTACACACTCTGAAAGGGTTCCCTAAATATTGGGACTCTTCTGGAACTGGCTAGAACCCACTCACATCCCCCTGCCCCTACATCCAGGCCACTGGGCTTGTCACAGGTTCAGGCCACTGCTGCCCTTTCAGAGTGAGTCCCCTTCTGGAAGTTGTCCCCTCCCCCTCCCTGCACCTTGCCCCAGGCACCTCCCCCTGACCTGGGAGCAGAGAGGAGAGTTCAGGGAGGAGGAAGAAGGTGGGAGCCACCTAGTCTCCAGGAGGGGCGGGGTCCCAGCACAGATAACCATCATTCTGGCAGCTCCAACCTGTTCTATTGGTGAGTAATTTTTTTTCCTAGAGGAGAAAGGTGAAGGCCTTGGTGGGGAGTTATTCTGGCTCTGAACTGTCCTGTAGCTCCCTGGGCCCCCTCCAGGCCTTGTGCAAGAGCTGTAAACCTCTCACCACCCACAGGCCTGGGGGTGCCTGCTGCTGGGACTTTTATGTCGGGAGGTTTTATGCCTTTGCTGCTCCATCAGGCTCCACGGCTCCTGCCTGGGGCCTCCCCAGCCTGTAAAACTCCAGTCCCATAAATCCCCACTGCCCCCCTAGGGGCCAAGCAGAGTTCCTCCCACTCCTACCCCCACCTCCCACCCGGAAGCATTTCTCTCCCCAAGAGACAGCAGAGCAGCAGCAGGGAAGAGAGGCACAGGGTACCTGAGAAGGGCAGCAGTTGAGTGGGGGTCTTACTGGGCCTCCCTCTCCTTTACTCCTCTGGCATTAGCCACTGCGTGTGTAACTGAATTGTCTGTTTCCAGCTCCCAGTACTGGAGGGGCTTCTAGGGGTCTCTACTGGGAGACCTTGGCCTCCACTGCCTGCCAGCATCCACCTGAGCCTCCTGAGACAGGTAGCTGTCTGTCTGCCAAGCCCCCAGGTGCTGTCGGAGGTGGCAGGCAGCCCAGTGACTGTGCTGCTTTCCATGATCAAAATGGGAAACCCAAGGAATGGGAAAGGGGGTAATAGTGTCTGAGACCCGAAGAGTCACGGATGACTTGTATGGTCCAATGGAGTCAGTAGTGAAACAGTTCTTAAGTTCCTAGTCTGATGGCAGAGACTGGACACTCACCCAGGACCTAGGCAGTGAGAAAGGGGTCAGGTTTCATGTGTTGGGGTGGGACTCAGGGCTAGGGCAGGAATGGGAAGGATGGGATTGTGCCAGGAGCTGGAGGGAGCGGGCATCTCCAAGGAGGGAACAGTCTGTTTGAAGATTCCTGGGGGAGAGGATGGGGCCTGGGTGGGGGACGCAGCAAGTTTGCCACAGAGGTGAGGAGCCTGTGCCCGGATTTTCCTGGAATCAGAGGTGGGAAGGGATGAGCGGCCTTCATGCTGAAGGTGGGAGAGGCAAGGAGCGGCAGGAGGGAGGGCTCCACGGTGGAGGGGCCTGAGTGGGACGCCGTGTCTCAGGCAGAGAATTCCTGTGCCAAGGTCTCACTAACTCTCCTGGCTTATGGGGATCTCACTGCCAGAAGAGAGGACATTGGGAAATCCAGGGTCTCTGCCTCAGAAGTCACCTCACCCACCCTACCCCCATCCCACATGTCCACATTTGGCCTGATTTACATCCCATCTCCCTGCTACCACTGCCGGGCTGAGATAGTGCTAGTGGCTACCACATGCCAGGCACTACTCTGAGCACACTACATGCATTTACCTGTTCAGTCCTCCTATTTGCACTAGGACATAGGGAGCATAATCAGCCCCACTTTACAGATGAGAATACTGAGGCAAAAGCTCAGGTCTTGCCCAAGAGCACACAGCTGGAATCCAACTAGGCAGTCTAGCTCTGGAGCCTCAATTCTTCACCTCTGTCCCCTACTGTAGAAGTAAGAAGCTGTGTCACTGAAGCCAGGGCAAAAGGGGTCTTCCGTGCCTCCTCCCAGTTCCTACTGAGACCAAGGGGGGTTGCCCTGGGAGTTTGGCAAGAAGCCTGCCAGCTGTCCTCTTTCCTTGGGTAAGGGACAGTGTGGCCTCATGCTCTGGCCGTCTCCGGGGCTCGCTGCCTCCCGGGGATGCCCATCTCAGAAGCAGCATCAGAGCTGGCTCCTGCCTCCCGCGGGATGCCCTGCTTCCGCTAGCGCCCAGCAACCATCGGGGAAACTGGCAAGAGCAAAAGTGAAACTGACTCAGCCGGTTTCCCGCCCCCGCTGAGGGAAACGGGGAGCAGCCTCGGCTGGACAACAACCAATTAGGCACTTTTTATTGCCCACGCCATCATAATCCTCAGCGCTTGGCTGGGAGGAAGAAGAGGAAATGGGATAGGGTGGAATCCCAAGATGCCTCAGAGTTCGTCCCAGCCATGCCTCTGCTGCTGAGTGGGAGAGACCAAACGCCGTCCGGGAGAGCTTTACCGCAAGTCAGGCCCTCAGCCCTGAGGTCAGCACGTCTCCGCTTCTATTGCATCTAACAAGAATCCTTCGACCTCCTAGAGGGGTTTTCTCTTGTCCTTTGCTCCCAGTAACTCGGGGAAGAGGAACTCATCTCCGTTAATTCCTAGGACAGGGTCGGCAGGGAGCTAGACTCACGTGGTGGGAGAGGTCTCTGGTGCCTCCCTGGTGCACCCTGGATGTGGTGCCACTCGCCTTTCAGACTAGCAACTCCCAGAGGACAGTGGTCTTGTCTCCTACATCAGATATTGGAAGCTCCTCAAGAAGGTGTCTTCCCCAGAGGGCTGTACCTCCTTGTCCCCTGCCCTGTCCCTCAGCCGCCCAGGGCACAGCTTTGACCACAGTGGATCAGTCCTGCTGCCCGTAGAACAACTGTGGCTCTGGCCCAAACGGGGCTGCATTCTGGTTGGGATGTGCATCCATAGCCTGTCAATGCCTCCCTTTCCTCTTGTGTAAAATGGGGTATTAGTAGAACCCACCTCAGGGGTTGTCGTGAATATTAAATAAGAAATGCGTGTGCCTGGTCCATGGTAAGGGTTTAGTAAGTGACAGCTCTTATTAGCTTTGGGGGCAGCTGAGAAAAGGAAGGAGACTCTCCCTGTACTGCAGCATTCTGTCCAAGCTTAGAGGGGTAGCCTTCAAAATGGGAGGGGCAGAAGCCAGCCAGCCTGGCGGCTCTGCACGATCAAGTCCATTATCTCTAGGAGGGGGCAGGGAGACCTGAGATCGGCACAGGCAGCCTCGGAGATCTGCTGCATGGAGGGTAGCAATGAAGATGGATTTCCAACTCTCAAGGCAGAGCAGAGAAGAGAAGGGGTAGTTACGCACTTCATTGCTTCAGAAGCCCACACAGGGGTATGGTAGTTCCTTTTCCAAGGTGGTGGTGGTCTCAAAATCAACAGATGCTCATCCAGCAGGTTGGGATTTGGGGCATGGGCAGGGGGTGGTTACAATGACCTCTCCCAGATCATCGATCCCAAAATCACCTGAAGGAGGGGAGGAGACAAAGGGAGGTAAAAACACACCCAGGCTGAACACACACACACCTTTCTGTCATGGGTAGAGTTACACCCCTGGGATCAGAGTGGTCCACAAGCTGCTTCAAATATTGACACTGCCTCTCCTGGGGGGGAGGTGGGGGAGGGGGCGTAGAGGTTGGCAGCTGTTGTGAGAAGGCACTGCCCTCCCCAGCCGGTTCTGCCCTGAGAAAGGACCCTGGGTGGGGCTGAGCAGGTTGACACTTGGCTTGGAGCCAGGGCGCTCAGGCAGGTGGGGCAGGCAAGTGGGAGGAGGGAGCGCCATGACTTTATGAAAGAGATGGAGCAGACCGCCCCTGCTGCCCTCTGTCTTGGGCCTCTGAGGAAGGAGGAAGTGGGAATGGAGAGGTGGGATAGGAGGGGGGACTCTGGAGCTCTCAAGACAATTCTGGGGAAAACTGCTCTCTTCTTTCTTCTTCTCAGCTTTAACTTAGAAGTCACCTCCACAGCTAAATATACACAGTCACCCATCAGTACCCTTGGGGGATTGGTTCCAGGACCCCTTGCAGATACCAAAATCCATGGATGCTCAAGTCCCTGATATAAAATAGCATCGTGTTTGCATACAACCTGCTCACATCCTCCTGTATACTTTCGCGCGCGCGTGTGTGTGTGTGGCTGGCCAGTAAGGGGATCCAAACCCTTGACCTTGCTGTATACTTTAAATTCTCTCTAGATCACTTATAATACCTCAAACAATGTAGAGCTATGCCGTTACACTGTATTGTTTAGAGAATAATGAAAAGAGGTCTGTATGTGTTCAGTACAGACACAATTTTTTTTCAAATATTTTCGATCTGCAGTTGGTTGAATCCACAGATGTGGACCCCACAGATACAGAGGGCTGGCTGTACAATAATCAGTTATCAATTACAAATAAAAAATAAATTTTAAAAAAGTCATCTCTATCGGGAAGCCTTTCCCTTATGCTCCCATGGCTCCCTGGCTTAACTTTGGAGTGATCTGTTTACTTGCAAAAATCTTACCTGAGTGGAAAAATGAGTATGTTTCCCCTTCACCCCCCTCCCGCTGTTGTCAGCCACCCCTGCCAGGGGGCAGCTTCCTGTGCTTAGTGCTGGGAGGAGATCCAGAGAAGACCCTTTGGGGAGCAGCTAGTCAGATAGGGGAGACATAGTTCTCGACCACAGAGATTTCTCAGTCTGCGTGGGAAGACAGAACACATCCCTGATTCATCAACAGAAACCAGAAACAGGGGCAGACAGCAAATGAATGGAATTCTTGAGGCGGTGCTAGAAGAATGGGAAGAAAATATAGGGAGAGGGGCTGAGTGGGGTTACTGGGGAAAATCTTCCTAGAGGAGAACATGAAATAGATTTAGGGAGAGAGAGGCCATGGAATGCCATTTATCTCTAAATTATGTCCATTTACCAGAAGAAACCACCTTCATAGGAAATCTGAGCCAGGATTCCAAATCACCCTCCTTTCCCCAGGCTTGGGGGTGTGCATGCTAGGACAAGGTGCCAAGAGCAGGGGAGCAGGGAAGGGGTGGCAGACAGGTAGGGGAGGGGTCAGGTGGGACGGGGAGGGGAAAGGAAGTATATCATTTTGGAGAAGTTCCTCCCTGGCCCATGGGTGACCCAAAGTTACTAAAATAAAAAAGAGAGAGGCGAGTTGAACAGGTCCCCGTCTGGGTCTGGCTGCTGTGAGTCAGGGAGCCAGGGCTGTCTGATCCCCTGAGCCAAATCCCCGAATCTCTGGGGCTTTAAAGGCTCCAGTGTCCAGCCTCAAAGCCACCGACAGGTATGGATCTGCTCCTCCCTGGCTGCCTCCTCTCCCTGCCCTCTTGGTGCTCTCTGACCTTCGACCCTGGGGCCTGAAAGACCCAGGGCCGGGAGTGGGATGTGTGCTCTCTGTTTTGTTAGGGGAGGGAGAGGGTGTATCTTGAGCCCCTGGACACTCGTGTCCAGCCCACAGGAGCTGGCACCGCAGGCCTGCGCCTGACCACCTTGGGGGGAGGCTAGGAGCCTGGCTGAGCCCCAGTTTCAGGAGGGAGGTAAGAGGGTGGTGAGGGGGTGGGATGTCTCTTCCGCCCGGTAGATTAGTGACTCTGAGACAGGAGAGGGCCTGTCACCAGGCCCATAAATAAAGCAGCCGAGTCTCTCCCTCCATCTGTGTTTATCTGTCTGGCCTTGAGTTTCCGGGAGAGGAGATGTCTCAGCACCCCCAGCATCAAACGCCCGGCACTGCAGGGGAGGAGGGGAAGCCTCCCTCCCTCTGCCTCCCACTCCCAACCTCTATTTCTTCTTCCTCAAATCCCTTTCTCTCAGCCCCTCTTTCTTTAGCCTAGACAATGATTCCAGGAGGCCCTCTGAGATCTGAGGGCAAGGGGTGGGGGACTGTGGTCTGGGGTCTCTGCCATCCCTTCCCGTTGGTGCTTACCCTTCATGGACTCAGGAAAAGGTGCCCTGAATCCTGAGGGAGACGAAGGGTAAGCATCAACAGGGTGCTAGGAGGCCCAGGTGTGCAAGACCCCCTTCTGCTAAGAGCAGCACCAGGGGAAGGAGCCTGGTGGGTTCCTTAGCAAAGGGGAAGGACCAGGAGAGGGACCAGTAATGGGGAGAAGACCCTGCCTGTCATCTCCTACCCCACCTGGCTCTCCTATCCAGCACCCTCCCCTCCCAGGGGCCCTGAAACTCCAGGTTGTACTCAGAACCCAGGACATGCCACCAGGGCTCTTCAAAGAGCAGTCACTGGGAAAGGGAAGGTGAAATGCTTGTTTATTTTATTTATTTATTTATAAAAGTGACCGGTAAGGGGATCTTAACCCTTGACTTGGTGTTGTCAGCACCACACTCTCCCAAGTGAGCAAACCAGCCATCCCTATATAGGGATCCGAACCCGTGGCATTGGTGTTGTCAGCACCACACTCTCCCAAGTGAGCCACAGGCTGGCCCGGAAATGCTTGTTTAAATGCAGATCCCCAGGGTGCTGGCTAGTTATAGCTCAGTTGGTTAGAGCATGGTGTTATAACACATGGGTCAAGGGTTCACATCCCCATGCCGGCCAGCCACCAAATAAAAAAATAAATAAATGCAGATTCCTGGGCCTCTATGGGCTCGAGGGCTTGGGAACTTGAGTTTTAATGAGCATTCTAGGCAATGCTGGTGTAGTTAGAGCTGGAGAACCACCCATTTTGCTACATGAGGCAGCCGTTCTTGTTCTCCATCACATCCCTAGTACCCAGCTCAGTGCCTGGGACATAGTAAGTGTTCAATAAACGTCCACTGATTGAATGCATTTCTAGACAGTGTCTATTCCTCCTTTCACTCCAGGCCTTCTTTTCTGTCCTCTCCAACAACCCCAAACCTACAAGGGGACCCCAAGTTCCTGCTTTCTGCTAAGATGGTAATGCCAGAATACATCAGCCAGACCCCCCAGTGTCACATTTCTTTAAACAGAACATGGCATGCACAGAAACACCCTAACGGTAGGGATTTTAGGCAGTAGGGCAAGTTAATGGGGAGCTCTGACTGGGATGGGGGAGGCCTCTCAGCTGTCCTCAGATTCCACGAGGAACCCCCCTCCTTCGCCTGCCGTCGGTGTGATGGTGGGGTACAGGACTCCCGTGCTGCAGGTAAGGAGTGTCAGGAGCCAGAGAAGGGGAAAGCCATAGAGAAGTAAAAAATGTCAAAACTATGTGAAAGAAGCCATAACTAGATGAGGTCTAAGGGCAGGAGGAGAGCACAACTGCTGTACAAGGTCAGTGGCCCCTGTAATTTTCCAGAGGACCGGGCATCCCAGCCAGAAATGCCTGAGCAAGTCACTCCTCTCTAAGCCTCAGTTTCTCGAACGTCAAATGACCATCTCTGGAATATGAGTTCTTCCAGACTTTTGAGTCCTCTTCCTGTATTGGTGTCCTCCAGCTTTGCTGCCTCTTTGTTATATGATTTGCATATCATTTGTATTAATTTGCTTGGGGTGGACCAACAAATGTAGTATGCAAATAAATATAAAGTGGTGGAGTCCTGGGGTAGGAAGTTTTCCTGAGTTGAAGACAGAGAAGATGTGGAGGAGGGAAGCACAGGAAGATGCCTGCAGGAATGGGACACCCCCCCCCCCCCCCCCCCCCCCCCC
>NW_007726760.1:41646-64267 GCF_000696425.1 Galeopterus variegatus
GGCCTGCAGGAATGGGCCCCCCCCCCCCCCCCGTTTACTCTGATAGCCTTCCCATCTCCAGAGAGGGCAGTCCTAGGACTTTAAAAGCCCTGGCATTGCAGGTCACAGGAGGCCTGGGGTGGGGGAACAGGGAGCAAAGGACCCAGGAGTTCTGGGAGTGTTGAGGGCAGCTCTGATGTTAGGGCAGATAAGCAGGATTCTCAGGCCCCCCAGGGCAGCAGGGAACCTAGGAGCCAGCCCCAGGAATGCACCAACATGGCAGAGGGCAAATACTTGCCCCAAGGCCTCAGAGAGGGATGAAGGAGGCAGGAGGCTGGGAGAGGAGGAGGAGGAAGCAGATGCCAGGCCAGAGTTCCCCGAGGAAGGGAGAGGCAGAATCACTTCCGGGCAGGAGAGGGAGATGGCAAAAGCTGTCCCCCTGGTGGTGGCAGGGTTCCAGAAAAGGAGATTGAGGGGGGCACTGAGAAAGCAGTTAGTGAAGACCTGAGAGAGGCAGACTCCCCAGGTCCCTCTGGCTCCTGCTGAACCTAGGCTTGTGGCAGGGGGAGAAGGCAGAGTTCTCAACCCTAGCAAAAGTCCTAATCTTAGGGTGGCGACATAGCCCTGCCCTAATGGGGGTGCTCTACCCTCAAAGAGCCCCAATATGTTGGAAAACACAGAGCCCATGTCCTCGGGAAGTCCTTGGACTAATGGAGGAGACACGGTCCCTGCCTCCAGCCTGGAGTGCAGGTGGGGGCACTACAGGATACTAGACACATTCTCAAAATTACTTAGGAACTCTTCTGGCACCATATCAGCAGGGCAAACACAGAGGACCAATGACCCTGTCATAGATGTAGGGGACCCCAACAGAAAGGAGCAATCAGAGTTTAGCAGGATTAAGCAGGGGAGGCTACCTGAAGTGAATTTTGAGCGAGATTTTGAAGATGAAGAAAGATGGGGGTTGGGGGTTCTTTCTCTGTTGGTCTGGAGCAGGAAGCAGCAAGAGCTGATGAGGGTGAAGAGGGGACAGCTGGCTCAAAGGCCTCGTGGCAGCAACTCTGAGTGGCCCTGATACACAGAGAAGACAACATCTGGTAGAAACTTTTTTTTCCAGAAACAACCATTTGACATTCTGGGAAACTGAGGCTTAGAGAAGTGACTCACCATCACCCAGCACGTTAGGGGCGAGGCTAAGACCAGAGACCAGATTTTAGGCTCCTCATTCTGTGCTGTCTCCCCTCCCCCTGCCGGCATGCCGCTAACCTAGGGCTGCTGTCAGAAGGTTCCAGGAGCCCTGGCATACTCCAGGTGAGCTGTTAGAGCACAGGGAAAGTACCTTAATCTCCTAAGGCCTCTTTTTCCCCATCTGTACTTTGGGCTCTTTCATCTGAAGAGGGGAAAGTCCTTTGCAGGAAGGTTCCACGTGAATCCCAGGTGTTGGTAGGACTTGCTCACAGTTTGCCTGTAGGGATGGGTGGATGGAAAGGGAGAGGGGGGCAAGCAGAGGCTGGGGGTCCTCCAGCTGATCAGACCGTGCTCTTCTAAATGTGCTTGATCTGACTACTTTTGAAAGGAGGGGGAAAGAGAAGTTAAATTTGCATTTGATTTGCATATCAGTGCTGTGAATCCCAGGCCTGGCCGCGTGCTCCGGAATCTCCCTGGCTCCTGCTCCCTCCTCGGTGGTTTCCCCACCTGCCCGACAGCCTCTTGGTTGCCAGTTGTGTGGCCACAGCTGGAGAAGTGGGGGGAGGTTCAGATGTTGGCCACTGGCTTCCCAGGACCAATAAAACGCCTTCCGCCTTCCACAGCCAGGTCGCAGGCCACCTCACGTGGCTGCGGGGTGCCCCGGAGGTCTCCCCAAGGCCTTGTAGGAGGCGGGGGCCGGCTGAGGGGTGGCCGTCCTCATGCTGTGGGCCGCCCACCGCTCCGCCTTCCCAAACCGAGACCCCCGCTAAGGGGGCACCCGGCGGGAGTCCCTCGGGGCCCGGCCCTGCCCTGCCCCGGGCACTGGGGAGAGGGGTCCGTGCACCCCACCCTCGGCGTCCTCAGCGGAGGCCGGGGCGCTCGGCTGCAGTGGGCCGGCGAAGGGCTGTCCCCTCCCACTGGAGCCAAATAATTGCCTCCTGCTTTGTTGTGTGGTGTCTGGGGCCCGGGGCCTCTCATTTGTGGGGACGTGCTGTGGCGAGAGCCTCCCTGCGTAATTACCCTCCTCCCCGTGGCCGCCGCCGCCACTGAGCCTCCTGCGTCCGCGGGGCCTTACTCACCGCCCGGCCTGCAGCTCCCCCCACGGCCCGACGCAGGGAACTCCCCTCCCTGCCACCAGCTGCTCTTCCCCGCAAGCCACCTCTCGGGCGTCCCCCGACTCCCGCAAGCCGCCGTGGGCAAGAGCAGGCCCGGCCCGGGGTCTGTGTCGGGGCCAGAGGCCAGCAAGGCTGTTTCTGGTCTAAGGGGACCCGGGACTGCGCTCTGGGCACGCGCCTCGCATTGTGCAACATCTGGACAGAAGCTGCACCTGTCCGGACTCGTTCCCAGTTAGGGTTGGAGCGACCTGCGACCCTGATATCTGGGGGGAAACACCCCACTCTGGCTTCTTTTGTATCCCTTTTCCTATTTCTCAACCACTTGTTTGCCTATTTGCTGTGAAGGAAACGAGGAGAGAGAGAGACAGAGGAAGAGGCAGTGCCTGAGACACACCGCAAGGAGGACACACAGACAGGGGCTTCCGGAGGCCAAGAGGAGGCCGGCCCGTGGCTCACGCGGGAGAGTGCGGTGCTGACAACGCCACGGCCGCGGGTTCGGATCCCACATAGGGATGGCCGGTTCGCTCACTGGCTGAGCGTGGTGCTGACAACACCAAGTCAAGGGTTGAGATCCCCTTACCGGTCATCTTTTTTTTTTTAAAAAGGACCAACAGGGAGACTCCTCCAATAAAGAAAGAGAGACACAGAGGGGGACACAGGGGACACAGGCTCCAGAGAACAAGAGGCACACAGAGTCCAAAGGACAGAGAAATGCAGAGGTTTTCACTTCTCTCTCTCTTTCTCTCTCTCTCTCTCTCTTTTCTGGTGGCTGGCGGGTATGGGGATCCGAACCCTTATCCTTGGTGTTATGACACTCACTTCCCTTAAATGAAGACAAAAAGAAGACATAGACTGGACAAACAATTATAATCAAAGAAAGCAAACTTCTCGTTCTTGTGACGTTTTATTAAATCTTGGGTAACCTGTGGAGAATGGATCATTGGAGGGGGGAGGGGGGAGCCAAGACTCTTAAATTATGAACACAGTCATATATCGCAATGGTTTGCACACAGCAGGTGCTCAATAAGTGGTGCTTGATAGGGGCAGACAACCCCTCTCTTCTGGGGCCAGAACAACTGAAAATCTAAAGGACAGCAATAGGGATGTAGGATGGACTCCTGGAGGTACTTCCCAAGCATGAGAACCACTCATTCACCCAGTAAACATTTATAGAGCTCCTACAATGTGCCAAACACTGTTCTGGTGCTTATGATACAATTACTGAACAAAATAAAGATCCCTGGGAGTACTTGAGAGCATTATGGACTCTGCCTGCTAGAAGGAAGAAAGCTACTTGGGAAGATGAGGTTAGCCCATTGGGATGGGGTAGGGAGAGGCCTTGGATTTGCCAGAAAACTACAGAAGGTAAGCTCTGGGCTCCAGGTTATGAAGACCATCAAACCAGTGGAGATCGAAGTCACCAGGGGAACATCCATTGGGTTCAGAGCCCTCCCGAGGTCACATAGAATGGGCAAGGTTCAGTGTCTGGTATGGGGTGCCAGCCAGGAAACCCAGACATTTAGGATTCCTTCCTAGCTGGATATTTGATGTCACGAGCAAGTACCTCCATTGTGTTCATGCTTGGGTGATAGGGTTCTTTGTAGTGGAAACCTAGCAAGGTTAGGACCCCGTAAGGTCATCTCATCTCTCCCTATGCCTCCAGGCAGGTCAGTCTTTAAAGCATTCTGGCTTTTTTTTACCCCCTCCAAGGACTACTCATCACCCCCATTATCAGGAAGTCCAGCTCAAAGCCCTCTCCCTCAGTGACAGCAGAGGAAAGCAATGCCTCCTGTCCCTTTCCTGGCTGGAGAAAGGACAAAGAAGCAGGGATGTCATTTGATGAGGTGGAGACCAGTGGCTCCTTCACAAACACCCCTCCACCTCTCCCCAGCTACTTCTTTTAGGCCCTGAAGCAGAGGAGGGAGATGAAAGGGACAGAGCTTACCTGGGGGACAGGGGGAAGAGGGCGGGACCCTGACTAGGAACGGATGTCAGGAGCAGATAGAGGGGGTGGGGCAGATGAGAGCAGGGATCCTGGCGATCTCATTGGTTCCTTTGGCATCAAAGCATCTACTTTGGCAAAATAGAATAGATTAGTGTTCCCCTGTGAGTATTGGGGGAGGGGGGAGGGATTGGGGTGCAGGGTTTTGTACTGTTGTGTTGACTCTGCACAGCTTCGTATCCCCCCCTTTTTTTTAAAAGATGACTGGTAAGGGGGTCTTAACCCTTGACTTGGTGTTGTCAGCACCATGCTCTCCCCTTCTCACCCACACATACAGTCAAGAAATTCTTAAAGACAAAAATAAATAAATAAGTTAATTAATTAAATAAACAAAAAAAAGGCAGATGGCTGGTTATGCAGTTGGTTAGAGCATGGTGCTGAATACACCAAGGCCCAGGGTTCGATTGATCCCTGCACCAGCCAGCTGCCAGGAAGGAAGGAAGGAAAGGACAGAGGGAGGGAAGGAGGGAGAAATGAAGGAAGGAAGGGGAAAAGAAGGAAGGGGGGGAAGAAAGAAAGTTCTGGGAGAATCTGGCCTCACCGGGTCATCGCTCTGGAGTGAACCCTGTGATCTTCCTGCTGAGGAACGAGGCAAATACGAGAACCCCTTAAACGATTCACAAAACAAAGTCTTGGCTTGACATGTAAAAATGTTTTAATGTAAATGTTTATTGAACTATGGCATGCATATAGAAAAGTGTCATAAGTAAAGGACATAAGTAAATCAACTGGATAAATTCCCACAAAATGAACACACCTGGGTAACTAACACTCAGGCCGAGGAACAGAACATCACCACCACCCCAAAGTGCCCCTTATGCCCATTTGGGTTACCTCCCAAGGATCACAAGTCTCTATTGTGACTTCAAAGAATATAGATGAGTATTTTTGCCTATTTTTGGCCTTTCTTTTTTTTATAAGTGGGATCGTGTACTGTGTTTACTACTTTATATCTGGCTTCTTTTATTCTGTGTGTTCGTGAGATTCATCCTTTGCTTGGGTTTGAACCCACATGTGATGGGAGGGGTAGGTTGCATCAAGATTATCCCCCTTTAGGGCCGGCCCGTGGCTCACTTGGGTGAGCGTGGTGCTGACAACACCAAGTCAAGGGTTAAGATCCCCTTACCGGTCATCTTTTACAAAGAAAAAAAAAATTATCCCCCTTTGGGTCTCAAACTCAGGCTCCCCTGAGATCGTCGTCGGTCCCCCTTTCAGGGTGTGGTGTCAGCACCCACACTTTGCTGGTCCTTTAGACTCCCCAAATCCCAGACAGGATGAACACTGGGAGACCTTGTCCTCTTGGGCCTCCTATCCAAACTGGCATCTGAGAACTGCTGGTTCCAGACCACACCCCTCCAAAGGGACTCCAGAGGAAGTCCCCGACCTGGGTGGGGTTAATTAGATGGCGCTTTGAGATCTCAGGATGAAAGGACTGCCTAGGGCCATTGTCCTTGGCCTCCTGTCCAGCTCGGTGGGTTTAAGGGAGGGAGTACCTGTCCCTTCAGGGATTGGCATTGCCAGGCTCTGGAGGACTCTCTGTTCTGAGAAGCTCCTGCCCAAGGAGGCAGGGAGCCCAGGGCCAAGATACTGGGGAGTGGGGAGTCAAGGGCTCACACCCCTGGGGTCTGCCTCCCTGCCTCCTGGGCAGCGCCCAGACAGCCCGGCTCTGGTGCCGTGTGTGGTTTCAGGATAAGCTGCCGATGCCACCCAGAGCGCCCTGCTGACAGACAAGGATCTCGCCCGCTTTCAAAGACGCCCTTTCATCTGCCAGGGCTAATTACACCTGCAGAGCGGAGGAGAGGGCACTGGAGCCAGCCCCCCCCTCTTCCCCCATCCCAGCTCCCGAGCCCCCTGCCTCAGGAACCCTTCCCCTCCCTCCCCTCTGCCTGTTCCAAAGCCTTGGCGGCAGCCTCAGCACCTGCCAATTATGGCTCCTCTAGTGACAAGTGGCCCTGTGTCCTGGGAGGGAGGGTGCATGAGAGCAGAGGGCTGGAAGAAGGGGAGGACTGTGTATGTGCAAGAAGATCGGGGGTTGCAGGGTCTGATGGCATTGGGAGGGCGACCAAGATCCTGCCAATTATGGCTCCTCTAGTGACAAGTGGCCCTGTGTCCTGGGAGGGAGGGTGCATGACAGCAGAGGGCTGGAAGAAGGGGAGGACTGTGTATGTGCAAGAAGATCGGGGGTTGCAGGGTCTGATGGCATTAGGAGGGCGACCAAGAGGCACTAAGGAGCAGGTGAGGGCCTCACGGGTGTGCAAGTTGAAATCCATGATGGAGGCAGCTTGATGGCGGCCATGAATTCTTCTGCTGGGATTTGGACAGCTCGGGGCTGCTGCCCTCGTGTGTATGGAGAGGCGCTTCAGACCCCTAAGACGGGTTAGTGCCTCTAGTACTCATGCGTACTCCTCCTGCAGCACTTCACACACTGCTTTGTGACAATGTGCTCATGAGGCCGAGTCTCCCACCACCTTGCCAGCAAGCTTCTTCACGTGCCATGTTGATCTGTCTTTGTACTCCAGCATCAG
Organism: Galeopterus variegatus; assembly: GCF_000696425.1. Classification (NCBI taxonomy): domain Eukaryota; kingdom Metazoa; phylum Chordata; class Mammalia; order Dermoptera; family Cynocephalidae; genus Galeopterus; species Galeopterus variegatus. The sequence continues at coordinate 48,456 of NW_007726760.1, forward strand.
CCCAGTGCCGGGCACATAGAAGGTGCTCACTACACAAACTGCCCATGGGGGAGTGGACAGAGTGTGCTGGGGGCACATGAGTGAAAGAGAGCTCGTGTGCAAGGGTCTCTGGGAGTGGTGAGGCCCTGTGTCACAGTGCCACAGTGAGGGGGTGTGAGTTGTGCACATGGTCGCGATGGGCATATGGGGAACCGTGTGCGTCCACAGCATCCGTCTGCCGTGGGGTCTGGAGGAGCCTCTCGGGGAGTGATGACCTGTGAGAATGTGTGGCTGAGTGAAGATGTGTGAGTGTGTGTGTGATGGCAGAGGCTCTACATATGTGTGATTGCGTGTGAAGCTCTGTTCGGGAAGAACTATATCCGTCTGTGTCCAGGCTTGTGAGCGGCAGTTGAGGGGGGACACATGCAAGCCTGGCTGTGCCTGAGGCTCTGTGTAGGTCTTCCAGGAGTGGAGAGGTCTTATAGAAGAGCAGATAAAGTCCCCAAACAGAAGGAATTCCTCACCTGGTGGCTGGGACAGGAAAAAGGGTAAGAGCCTATTTCCTTCCCCCGAGTGGAATGGGTGGGAGGCGGCTCCCGTCCTAATCCCACAGTCCTCTACTCCCCTCCAGGTCCAGGGGAACAGGTGAGATGCTGGTGATGGGTTTCCATGGGAAGCCCAGGAAGCTTGGTGGGTCCATGGGGGGACTCCCCACTGGCTGTGTAGGCAAGTGGTGGTCTACTCTTACGTAGGAGACATGACTTCACACTTTGTATGTTAGCTGTGGGGTCCTTCACTCAGCCCCTTAGTGGCCCTACAACCCCAAAACAAAGAAGTTCTTGGTGTCTCACCCAAGCCTTCTATGTCCCAGCCTAGCCTGGGCCCTGGCCTTCCATTGTCAGAATCCTTAGACAGACACGAACAATTGTTCATGGTTGTGGGTACCCTGGATCCTCAAGTTGGGGGTCGCTTTCCTTCTAAGTGTCCTCACTTCTCTTCCCCCTCCAATATCCCCTCCTCTGACCCAGTCCCTCTCTGGGAAAGGTCATCCTGACAGCAAGTCCTTCTGTGTGCCTTACCGACTTCTCTCACATTCTCAGGCCCCGTGTGGAAGCAGGGTGCAGGGCGACCCCACTGGGGCAGCGCAGTGAGACAGGGTCTGCCAGCCCGGCTGAGGTCACCAGCCGCCAAAATACGTCAGCGGTGGGTGTGTGTGTCCCAGCCGGCCGCACAACCTCCCTTTCATCCTTTGTTCCTGCCAGCCCGGCCCATTCCCACCGCCGATTCTCAGATTCCCAGCGTGGCGTGTCCGATGAGCAGGAGGCTTCGCCCGGACACGATCCTCTCCCGGCCCTGCCCTCCACTCACTCCTCCTCCCTGTGTCCCTCCCAGCCACTTGCAATGCGACGATTGCTTTCCTTCTGCCTCCTGCACCTCTCCTCGCAGAGCCTCCAATGGCCACCGAGGACTTGCGGTTGTGCACAAGGAAGAAGTGTTGGGGTGTTGCCCAGTAGGGAACTTGGGCAGGCGGTGGGCCCCACTTTCTAGAGTGCCAGTCAGTAGGGTGGGAGGGGAAGGAACATGTGAGCCTATGGGGAAAAGGTGGGCAAGGTGACCTCTCCCATCTCCCATCCACCCTCCAATGTCGTCTTCAAGCCTTTGTTCATGGTAGATGTCTGGCTGCTCCAGTTCAGCGCCAATCCCAAACATTTCTCCATTCACCCTGGCTTAAAACTGGGTTTCCACATCACTGGAAAGGGCTGTTTGTTTTTGACTCTCCCAGTTGCCTGCCTTGTCTCTGGCAGGAATTTAGACCCTCACCCCCCACCCTCCCCCTGTCCTGGCTCCCAGCCACTTCCCAGGCATCACCCCGTGCTTCCTCCACCCCGACCCATCTTTTTATTTATTTATTTTTTTTCAATTTTTATTTTTTAAAAGATGACCGGTAAGGGGATCTTAACCCTTGACTTGGTGTTGTCAGCACCACGCTCACCCAGTGAGCTAACTGGCCATCCCTATATGGGATCCGAACCCGTGGCCTTGGTGTTATGAGCACCGCACTCTCCTGAGTGAGCCACGGGCCAGTCCCCATCTTTTTATTTTGGTGGGGGGTTTTTTTGTTTGTTTGTTTTTGTTTTTTTGGCAGCTGTCTGGTACAGGAATGGAACCCTGGACCTTGGTGTTGTTAGCACCATGCTCTAAGCAACTGAGCTAACAGGCCAGCACACCTGGGTCCATCTTTTTCTTGTTTGTTTTGTTTTGGTTTTTTGGTGGCTGTTCGGTACAGGAATCAAAACCTGGACCTTGGCGTTATCGGCACCAAGCTCTAACCAACTGAGCTGACTGGCCATCCCACCCAGGCCCACCTTTCTCCTTGTCTCCAAGAATTCTGTGGCTTGGATTTACTACTCCAAACACGTCGTCACATCTTCCTTGCCCACCTCCTCCAGGAAGCATCTCAGAGACCCCTCCCTGGCCCCCCCCGGTCCTGCCACCCTCCATTCTTTCCAGCCAGAGTCTGCAGTGTCCCCTCTGGGTGTTCGTGTGTGTCACTGGGCTTGCTTAGTTGAGCCAGGAGTTCCCTGAGCATGCGGCCTGTATCTGCCCCACCCCAGTTAGAAGCTCCCCAGGTAGAAGAACCTTTATATTCCTCCCAATTTCCAGAAGTCCATGAGATCAGGGCTTGAGGCAGTGAGGGAGGGGACGAGGGCGATTATCAGGGGAGGAGGTGGGAAAGAATTGGCAAGAGCTGAAGTATAAAGAAGAACTGGGCGTCCCCTGAGCTTTGGGCCAGGGAGTGGGGTAGAGAAGAGAAAGAGTGATGAAAACTTCATGATTGTTCTTCTGGTGGGTCTGACAGGAGGTTCCCTGGAAGAGTTCACCAAAGTGAAGGCCAGGAGAGGTGAAAGCCCCCCGGACAAGGGCATGATGGGGCCAGCATGGGGGGCTCGATGGTTGAAGGTGGAGGGGATCAGCTCCACCCGGCTCCTCTCTCTCAACCCCTACCTGCCCGTCAGTAGTATTCACATGCCGTGGGCTCACTGGAGCAACCCAGAGTCATAAAAGTGCTAAGAAAGCCCCCAGGCATCCTCCAATCTTGGCCTGGAAGAGAACCCACTGGGTTCCAATCCTGGATCTGCCATTAATTAATTTGCTGAGTGATCTCTGGCAAGTCCCTCAGCTTCTCTGGGCCTGCCTTTCCTGTCCCCACCCCTTCACACCATGAACAGGTGCCTTGAGGGAGGAGGCGGAGCCGCCTCAAGCTGGCTCTGAGGCAGGAGGATGGATGAGATGGCCCTCCAAGAGTCCCTTTCAGTGCTGGTGTTCAGGGCCCGTGGTACCTTCTTGGACCCTTCCCTGGTCAGCGGGGAGGTTGACAAGGGGATATTTCACTATTTCACTCCTGAGAGGAACATTAGTCTCTGGACACCTTCTCTTCCTAACCCCCTCAGGGGGCTTCCCCGTGAGCCCCCTGCATGCCCTGGGTCCCCTCCCGTAACACGTTCCATCCTTCTGCCCATTCAGGGCCCTGCACAGGAGCAGGAGCCTCGGGAGAGAGACTAGCCCAGCACTCCTGATGAGCAATAATTTGTTTTATGACAGAAAAGGAAATTGTCTTCAGTTTCACAAGAGCGAAACGAATTCGTTTGAAGTAGTTTGCCCTGCGGCAGGCAGGAGAAGGTTTCTCTCTACAGCTTGCCTTCTCTCTCCTTCTCTCCCCCTCTCTCCCTCTCCCCTTCTAATTACTGCAGCTCCCAAGCTGTTGGCATGAGTCGATGCCAGGCTGTCAGATGCCAACTGCCCCAGGATCTCACCTCTTGGGTGTGGATGAGGGGATGGAGCCACAGGAACAAGGTGGGGTGGCTCTCGGTTCAGCCTCTGCCATGCCCAAAGCCTCTCCTGGCACCATCGGGTAGGGAGGAGGAGGGCCAGGACAGAGGGTGGCGTCCCAGGGCCCAGGAGCACAGTTGGCTCTAGGGCCTCGGGAGACCACCAGGAGCTTGGTGCTCAGGGAGGGGGTTGTGGCCTGGTGGGTTTGCCTGCCTGGACTGCCTGTGCTTCCTGGTCGGCCCTCCTCCTCACCCTCTGTGAGTATAGCCTAAAGCTGATGTCCCTGGGCATCTGGGAAAGAGTCTGGACCATGGCCTCCTGCTGGTGTCAAGACTCAAAGATGAATTTGAGGGGGGGGGGAGTTAGGATGGGGAGGAAGTACTTGTGGATTGTAGATGCTCTCGTTAAGAAGCCCAGTGGAAATCATGAGACCCTCCCATGCCCACTCTAAAGACCCCTCCCTCCCCCATCCTTCCCTCCCTTCCTTCCTTCCTTCCTTCCACCCGTCCATCCTTCCACTCACCCATTCAACGAACTTATGAAGTGCTTACAGAGTGCCAGGCACCATTCCAAGCAAGGGGAATACAGCAATGAACAAAACCCCCTGCCTCCATGGAGCTTACCTTCTAGTGAGGAGGGTGTCAGCTACAGGGGGAACAGGCCGTGCTTAGCATGCGCCTGGAACAGAGTAGGCACTTAAAAATATTTGTGGAATTAGTGACTAAATGCCCAGTCTGAATCAGAGGTGACACTACAAAAGTTCAGCTGGTTGGAAAAAAAAAAAATAATCATTTGCTTAACCCCTTCCCTGCCATGCCCCCTCATCCTCCCTTCCTTGCTAGAGAGCCTTCCAGCCCTTGTGGTCCTGCCAGAGGGTGTGAAGGGGCAGCTGGCTGCACAGAGAACAGGCAGGCGCCAGGCTCCAGGGCTGCCAACCTGGCACCGCTGCTTGGCGCTGGGTGCCCTCTAAAACAACAAACTTCATGTCTCTAATTTGGCACTTCCTGTTTGTCTTGATATTATCACCTGTCCTTGAAGCCCACGGGCCCAATCAAGGGTGAGGCAAAGGGCCGAGCTTTAGGGACTCAGAGAGGGAAAAGGCAAGGATGCCCCTCCACCCCTCCACCATAGGCTGCTAGGCTGTGCCCTAAGGCACCAGCACTGGTCTATATTCTAATGCCCCAGGGCTCTAGATGAGGAGCCTGAGTCCCTTCTCATGCACTCCAGGAAGTTCCTAGGTGTTGGGTTCTAGTTGTTCCAGGTTCATAGATCAGTGCCACTCCTTTCCCTCTATGACTTTTGGTTTCCTGAACCCTGCAGAGCAGGGAGGATGCAGGGTGGGAATCACCAAGCTTCACTTTTCTTTCTTTCTTGTTCCTAACATGGCTGGGAAGTTTTTCTTGATGTCTAACTTCAATTCTTTTCACTAGCCTTTGAGGAATGGCTCAGAGGTGCTTCACCTTCCAGGTTTTATCTGCCTTCGATTCTTTTTTTTTTTTAAAGATGACCGGTAAGGGGATCTTAACCCTTGGCTTGGTGTTGTCAGCACCACGCTCAGCCAGTGAGCGAACCGGCCATCCCTATATGGGATCCGAACCCGTGGCCTTGGTGTTATCAGCACCGCACTCTCTGGAATGAGCCATGGGCCGGCCCTGCCTCAGATTCTTCAATCAATACTGTAGGCACTTGACAGATGAAGCTTCTAGACTTTGAAGTCCCCCTGGGGCCAGCTGTCTCCCATAAAAGCAGCCCCCACCGAGTGAGTGTGTCCCCTGCACTAGGCATGAAGATGGCTGCCCTGTGGGTGGTAGGATCAGGGCAGATTCCAGACAGGCCCCCGCCCTGGCCAGAGGGGCAGCCTCTGCCACCCCCAGAGCTCCAGGTAATAACCTAGGGGCCACGCCAGGCTCGCCAGCACCTGAGCCACCGGCAACAGATAATGACGGGGGAGCTGGGCAGGCAGAGCCAACCCCTCAATCAGGAAGCAAATTAAAAAGGGGAGGAATCTCCCAGACAGACCACAACAATGAGACCGGCCCCCTTTCCAGGGCACTGCCCACCCTCCCACCTACCCGACCGATTCCGCCTGCCAGGTTCTGATACCCAGCCTCCCCTCTTGTGGGATCCAGCTGGAGGTTCTCTGGGTGACTCTGGCTGCAGGTTGGTGGCAGAGCCCTGCTGGCCAGGGCACAGGATGCTGGGCCTCTTACTGAGCCTTGTCTGCCAGCCCTGACCTTGGACTCCTGACGGAGCACTGGGCATAGTGTCAGGGTGAAAGAGGAAGGATCAGGGCATGTTTTTGATGCAGCATCTTGAAGCCCATGAGGCAAACTCTGGGTGGTTGTGACAAAGAGATTTATAGGAACTAACCAACCTCTGACCTGGGAGCCCCTTCTCCACTGCAAAGGATGCGGTTCAATCCAGTATAGCATATACTTATTGCAAACCCAATACTCGTCACTGTGTGAGACACTGGGGGATACGAAGATGAATAGAGAAAATTCCAATCCCTCAATGAGCTCACGATCTGCCACACGACTAACCATGTCACCCATTGGACAGTGTTAAATCCCCCTGTATTTTAGGACTCTGGGTGCACAGAAAAGGGTAATTTGGAGAACTGGAGAAGGCTTTTCAGAGGAGAGGGACATATGAGTTGGGCTTCAAAAGGTCAATAGGAGCTCATCAGGAAGGGAAATGGAGAAGAGCATTTCATACAAGGAATAGTATGGGATGTGAAATTACGTGGCCGGACAGGATGGAGTAAAAGCTTCCTGCAGCCACAACCTGGGGAGTGGGAAGGGATGTGGCTGGAAAAGTAGGCTGAGGCCAGATGGAGAATGGGGTTTAAATTCCAGGCCAAAGAGTATGGATTTTCTTCTGTAGGTAATGGGGAGCTATTGAATGGTTTTGAGCTGAGGCATGACATGATCAGGGTCTCCCACCCTTCTAAGAAGAATTTTAACTTCCCACAGGCGGGCAAAAGGTATTCTGCTTTTTCTGCCTCTGCCTTCCCCCACGGCTGCACCCAGCCATCCCTTTCTCCAGCTCCCCCTCACTGCCCTTGCTCCTTTTGTTCCAAACCTCTAATTCCTTGTTCCAAGCAGGCTGACAAAGTTGGGGACTTCACCTCCCTCAGCCCTCACCCCAACCCAGCGTGTCCCCAATACCTTGCCGGGTTCTTCCACCCCCACCTCATACCAGGGCCAGTGGGGAGGACAAGGAGGGGATGGCGAGGAAGCTGTGTTTGATTTCTGCATGGATCTTTGGCTCTCAAGGTTCCTGTGTGTCTGTCTTCCCACCTGAGCCAGGCTCCTGCCTTCATTGCTGCCCTCCCCAACTGAGGAGCTTCTGGAAGCTTGGAGTCCAGGGAGACATTTCTCTAAATCACTCAGCCATAGCTTATCCACCCCCTTCTCAAAGAAAGGCACTGGGCTGAGGACTGTGTGTCATGGAAAGAACATAGTCCTTGCCCTCAAGGAGCCTACCAGCCAGTAGGGAAGATAAGAAGACAAACCCATGGGAACAGAGCATGAAGTGATAAGCTCTAAGGAAGTCCCAAGAGGAGCAAGCCAGTGATGTGCCGATAAGAGAAGACTACATAGGGCTGGTCGGTTAGCTCACCTGGTTAGAGCACAGCCTTGGCCCAGCCTTGCAACATTGCAACACCAAGGTCAAGGGTTCAGATCCCATACCGGCCAGCCGTCACCTACCCCTCCCTTCCAAAAAAGAAAGAGAAAACTCCCTTTGAGCTAGGAGCCAGAATGACCATGTGTTTTCCTGAGGCAGGGATGGGGTGGCAGGGGTGGAAATGGTTTGAGCAAAAGCAGGAAGGCTGGCATGTTTGGTGAACATAAGCTCTGTTGGGCTGGGCTACAGAGTTTGTCCGAGGACCAACGAAAGTGAAGTCTGCAAAGGTAAAGGAGACCAAGTGCGAAGGTCTTGGATGTCAAGTCAGCATGGGGGAGCTGCTGGCTGTGCTGGAGATGAAGTGGCCTTCTAGGGTGACTAATCTGTCAGTGATCTGCTGGCCAGCTTAGGTGGGTAGGCACAGAAGTGGCAGAAAGCCTATAAGAGACCTAAAAAATAACCCAGACGAGACGTAATTCCTGTCGGCAAGTTAGCACTTCCCTAGAATTTTCACAGACCAGTGCTCATCTCTACTTCATTCATTCATTCATTCATTCATTCATTCACTCGACCAATATTTGTTAAACATTTTTACTAAGCACCAGGCACTGTTTTAGTCTCTTTCTTCATTCTCTTTTCTCTCTCTGACTCTAGGATGAGAAGACAAAGGTGGGGCCGGCCCGTGGCTCACTCGGGAGAGTGCGGTGCTGATAACACCAAGTCAAGGGTTAAGATCCCCTTACCGGTCATCTTTAAAAAAAAAAAAAAAGAAGACAAAGGTGAAACTCCCATTCACACACGTCTGGGGGACGTTAGCCCAGCCTTCCTCTCCCCACCCAAGCTAACCCAAGCTACAGGCAGTAGCTACTGCCTTTGGAGCAAGTGTGTGGAGAAACATTAGAGAACTGCATGCAGTAGGGATTTGGGGGATAGTGCAAGGCAGGAAAGTTTGGGGTGGGAGGGAGAGCAGCGTGGGCAGCAGAGAGCAGTTGGTGGGCGGGGAAAGGAAAGCTGACAGCTGAGTGTGGGGAGACCTGGGATCTTTGGGGGACGGGGGCTGGGCAAGGAGGGGAAAGATGAGGGAAGAAGAGTAGGAGACAGGCCTCTGAGGATGGGGGCTGGAGGGAGGGAGGGAGGGAAAAATTAGAGAGCTGGAGAAGGAAGTAGAGTCTTAGCAGCTGGGGGTGGGGGGCAAGGAGGTGGGGGACTGGGAGGCGAGGGCAGAGGAAATGGGCCCAGGCACTGGAGACAAAAGTCTGGGAGTCTGAGCCGCTGAGGAGCCACCTGGAAAGTGCAGGCAGCGGCAACATCAAACCTGAGATCCCAGGGTTGGCTCTGGGAGTGAGCTGGAGTTGGGGGTGGGGTGGTGGAGGTGGCTCCAGGGGGAGCTGAGAACAAGAGAGGGGGCCCGAATCTACCATTAACCCTTCTGGATCTTCAGCTTCCTCTAGCCCCTCCCCCTTCTTCCTCTGAAGGCCAGAAACCAGGACTCCAGAGTCCCACCGCCCAGTCTGCAGCTATAGGCCCCACTGTGCCCACCCCTGGCTTTCCTACAGCACCTCTCCCGCCCATCATCAGTTGGTGGGAAAGCACATTGTTCAGAGGTGCGGATGAAGGGGGCAAGGGGGGTTCCTGCCAAGTAGGGTCCTGGTTGTGTTCATTGCTCCCCTCCCCACAAACCAGCCAGGGTCTCCATACACCCTTACCGATCCAAAGGTGTGTGGGCCCACAGGTCCAGGGCAAGGGCTGGGTCCTTTTCCTCTCCCAGACTCCCCCCACCCCAAGAGTCTCCCATCTTTTGGACTCGACCTGCTACCTAAGCATATGGAACCGATTGAAAGAATTTGTATGCTCACCTTATAATTTATGCAAATCAACTCTGTAATTAACTATAATTTGGAGGCATCCTTTGGTATTTGAGACATTTATCCATGAGGAAATGCCCTGGTGATAATGCTCCCGTATTAACATTATTTACTCCACCTGTGTGGTCTCTGCAGCTTGCCCCCCCCCCCTTTCTGATTTTCTGAGCTGGAAGGTGGGGAGGGACAGGGAAGCCCCTCCCTGGAGTCTGCCTCAGTCCTGACGCCTGGGTTCCCCCAGGGAGTTGTGCCGGCCCTGTCCTCCCAATTTTCCCTAGGATAGAAGGAGGGAGTGCAGCTCTGCCTCCTGAGTCCCCCACCACTGTATTCTCCTCTGCTTGATGGGTGGCTTTCTGCTGAGCTTCTACCTCTTAAGAGCCTCAATGTTCTCATCTCTGAAATGGGGAGAGGAAGGACCTGTCAGGACCTTTACAGGATAATTACTGAAAAGTTAATGAAGGGACCGGGAATCCCCAGTCTAGAGATTGCTTTGGGTGCAGAGGAGAAGAGTTTGGGGTGAAGAGTCCCTAGCTCGCCCTGTGGGAGGGAGGGAGTATGCAAGCCTTGGGGTGCTGGTTTCCATGTGTGTGTGGAGAGGGGGTGAACAGCTCCTGTCCTTAGTACCAAGGGCATTGGGCTATGGCAGGAAATGGGATGGGATCCTGTGAAAAGTCCCCAGGCCACTCTCCTATATGGGTCAGAACTCCCAGCTGCAGAGAGTGTTGGGAAACCAGTCTCACTCTGTTCCCTCTCCTTTCTCCTTCCAGCCCTTCTGTCCCTCTCCGGAAGGACATGCTCCTGTTGCCAATATGCCTAAAGTTACAACCACCTTAGAATTAGGCTCATGTAAATACTGTAGTTGGGGACATAGGGGCTCCCCCTAAATCCACCTCCAGGCCTCCTCTCCCTTTTCCAGGCCACCTTCCCAGCCCCTTCACTCTCCTGGAGTTCCAGGAGTCCTGAGCTGTCCATAAAAGTTCTCAGCTGGGCGCTGCCTCTGGTCTTAAGTGGTCTCTTGTCCATCCCACGCTGCCCCACCCCATCCTGAGTCAAGGAGATGATCTCCCTCCCCATTTGACAATGAGAGATCCCAGGTCCAGAAGATGGATGACACTGGATCCTCCTGGGGGATCCAAGTTGGGAAGTGGGCATCTGAACAGGGGATGGAAAGGGAGAGGGAGGGACGAAGTTCTAGCAGGTGCAAGAGACCCACTGGAGTGACCAACAATCCTGACACAGAGCTCTGCAGGGAAGGACTGGCTTGGAGCTTGGGCTGTGTGTGTGTGTGTGTGTACACGCACGTGTATTTCAAGGAAACCTCAAAAGGATGGGGGTGGAATTTGGAGATTTCCAGTTGTTCCAGCTCTCTCCCCTAGCAATGCTCTCATTTCCTCCATCCCACAAGAACTGCTTTGTCCCTCTCCCACTGCCCATCCAACTCTGGGGAAGGAAGGAAGTCCTGATCCCCCACCCCCCACCCCCAGCTGCCTCTTACAGCTGAAATCCTCCTTTCCTGGCAGAACTCAGAGACTCAGATCTCACCCCCTACCACTCCCCCAGGAGAGCCGGGGCCACTGTTTCCTGGATTATCCTAAAAGCTTCCGAGGCCGTGAGGACTTGGCAGCATCCCTGCCCGCATCTCTCGCCTCCCCCTTTGGCTCTGACAGTCACCTCCTTTATAAAGCCTGGCTCTTTTATCACCACCACTTGCCCCTCACTGCCGCTGCCAGCTCTGGGCTCCATGGACTGGTAAGAGAGGCTGTTCCCTGTCCAGTACAGGGGACCTCCACAAAGAGGATCAGGTCTCCACTCTAAAGTGGGGATCACAGAGAAGGCTTGATTCTTCCTAAATCGGGGAGGGGGAGATAAGAGGGAGATCTTGGTGGGGTCTGCATGGAGAACTGAAGAGTTCTCTTGGATGTGACCGAGCTGGGCAGAATCTGGGAGAGAAGTGGGGTAGGAACCCAGGACTGGGGACCTTATTCCGACAGAAAGGATGGGAAAATATTAATAGGCATATAGGACACATACACTCACCACACAAATTCGAGGATGACAGAACAGCTGCAGAGGTGGTGAGGGAGAAACCTTACCTGTCCTGCGGGGAACTCCCTCTCTGATGGAGGAGAGAGGACAGATTCCCTACACTCAAGTCCGCAGGTACACACAGGCATCGTGTGTGCCATGGGCATGAGGTGCACAAACATTTGTAGATATATCCACGCACACCAGCATACAGATGCACTGCCCGCAGCCGTGTCCATCTTCTTCACTGAAAAAGAGTGGTGGATGCTAACGACATTTGGATTTATACTAGGATTAGTGTCTAGCCTAGTGCTTGGCCCTAGCTAAACTTTCAATAAGTGTTGTATGAATAGAAGAAAATTATTTGACCCTAGCTCTGGACTCTGCCCAGTTTTCCAGGAACCTGGGAGAGTGGGTGGGGAGAAAAGGGTTAAGGAGGAATGTGTTGGTGTTCAGAGTCACCAGCTCGCAGCCCGCAGCCGTGGAAGTGTAGCTTGGATGTGAGAATTGGGAGTACAGGAGAGAATGAGCAACTAGGAAACCAGGAATTAGGAGACTGGGGTCTGGTCCCTGCTCTGCTTCTAACCTGCTGTGTGACTTCGAGCTACTCACCTCCCTGTTCTAGGGTTCAGTTTCAGTTTTACTGCCAGGATAATGAGGGCTTGGAGTAGGCCATTTTTACAGGCAGACCAGCTTTGATATTCTCATAGTGCAATCTCTACAGGAGAGTTGAGGTTTGAAAGGGACCATTGATGTAGAGTGTGACTTGTCCCAGAAATTCAAGATGGGATCAGTTTGTCCTACTGAACTTAGGATGGAGGGATCAATTTAAGAATGTTGTCCTCTCTTCCTTTAGGATCTAGGGGAGCCAGATTCCCAGGGCCATCACTTCTGCCATAGTGAGGCCAGATGGAAGAGCAGGCAGAACACGGGCTTTGGAGCCTGACAGACCTGGACTCAGTGTCTTCCTCTGTCTCTTAACAGCTCTGTAATCTCTCTCTCTCTCTCTTTTTCTTTCTTTCTTTTTTTTTCGTTTTCACAGCTCTGTAATCTTGGGCAGGTCATTTAACTTCTTTGATCCTTGGCTTCCTCATCTGTACAATGGAAATAATAATAATTACTTTGCTGCCTGCTCATGAGAATTAGAGATATTTGTGTAAAGTGCCTGGAACATAGTAGGTGCTCAATAAATAAATGCTGGTTATGATGAATGTGCAGACTAATGAAGCTGCTCCACATACAAAAAGGATTGCTGAGGCCGGCCCATGGCTCACTCGGTAGAGTGCGGTGCTGATAACACCAAGGCCACGGGTTCGGATCCTATATAGGGATGGCTGGTTTGCTCACTGGCTGAGCGTGGTGCTGACAACACCAAGCCAAGGGTTGAGATCCCCTTACCGGTCATCTTTAAAAAAAAAAAAAAAAAGACAAAAGGATTGCTGACTATAAATGAGGCTAGAGAAGGAAAGGGATGGCAGGAATAGGAAGTGGAAACTTGTGATGGAAATCTATTTACCCCGTCGAGAAAATAAGGGAGAGGAGCAGAAATGGCCCTGGGGAAGATTTTAATTTGTGTAGGAGACACAGTGGGCAGAGTTGTTAAATTCTGAATTGAGATAAGAATATGGGCAATGGGCTGTGGCGACTTTGGTGGTCACATCAACATCAGACCATGGCCATCATGTGGTAGAAGAACATCTGGCAAGTAGGAAACTGAAAAGGTTGGAAGCTGAGGAACTAAAGTAGAAGAGGACTGGAAGCAAAATAGTGACAGTACCCTGCGTCAGAAGCACAAATCTAGACAGGGCAGGAAATCAGAATAGCTGAGTTTCCAGAAACAACTTCCTTATTGTTGGATTTCATGTTGATGAGCCACAGGCAGATGGAGGGTCTTTGCTTCTGGGAACCCCACGTGGCTGCAGGTCTGGTCAGGGCTGGGTAGGATTAAAGGGGGCTTAGGGTGAAAGTGGGGGGGGTGTGTCTGCATCCTTGGGCTGGATTACGGAAGGGGCTGGGAAATCGTCACCTATAAGAAAATCTGGCACCTATAACTTATTGTTGGATTTCATGTTGATGAGCCACAGGCAGATGGAGGGTCTTTGCTTCTGGGAACCCCACGTGGCTGCAGGTCTGGTCAGGGCTGGGTAGGATTAAAGGGGGCTTAGGGTGAAAGTGGGGGGGGGGTGTCTGCATCCTTGGGCTGGATTCTCTTTCCCGGTTGCTTTCCAGGTGAATACGGAAGGGGCTGGGAAATCGTCACCTATAAGAAAATCTGGCACCTATAAGGCAGGAGAGGGGACTTGGTACCCCCACCTGGAGTCAGACCCCTGCGTAGGCATTAGCACCTTAAGAGCAGTAGACGTGGCAACAGCCGGTGGCGGGAGGAGGAGGTAGGAAGGTTGAGGGGTCGAATCCGTCTTCACACGTGAACCAGAGTCACCCCAGTCAGGTCAAAGGGCTCTGTTCCAGACATGATGAGCCCCCTAACTCCCTCCTGGGCGTGGCTGTAAACTGGGGTGCACACCCAACTAGCCAGGATTTGCAGGCTGAGTAAACGTAGGTAAAACCGCGTGGATAAAGAGGGTTGTCAGTAAACTGGGGTGCACACCCAACTAGCCAGGATTTGCAGGCTGAGTAAACGTAGGTAAAACCAACCGCGTGGATAAAGAGGGTTGTCAATTTTGCAATGGCCAAAAAGATCCAGAGCAGTTCTTGTGAATCTACATCTCAAGATCCCAAATGCTGGGAAGAAGAAAATCTTGATTTATCAGAAATCTCAATCCCGGATATCCAGGAGACCTCTTTGGGCTTCCAAACGCCTATCTTTCACCCAGCAGAGCAGGTGTTTTTACCGCCTTTCGCTGAAGAAGAAACTGCGGCTGAGCAACCTGGCCCTCCCGGGTCAGTTTAGCAAGTGCAGGTCTGGCGCTAGAATTTAAGCCCGTCTATTTCTAGTCCAAAGATCTTCGTGAACATACCTTAATCCAACAAACATTTGCTGGGAGCCAATTCATTCAATAATTATAGCAAGGATATCTTCCATTCACCTGTGCTTACCAGGGGCCCCACAGGCTAAATATTTTAGGTACATCAATTCCTTTAAGCCCCAGGAAACCCTTCCAACTCCTACCCAGGTTGTCCAGATGAGGGAACTGAGCTTTAGAAAAGAAAAAGATGCACACGTGAATCAGACATCGACTCTGGATAAGAACACGCATGTTTGGGGGAACCACATGCACGCATGCAGGGACTGATTTTCACGTGGCTCCTGGACTCAGTTTAGCTAATTTATGGTCACACTTCGAGTGTGTCCCAAACCGGAATGCAGGACAGGTAAACCAATGGGGGTGGAATGGGGCTGAAAGGCAAGATTAAATCAACCTAAATTCCAGCCTGGCTGTATGAAATCGACTGTAAAGACAAAAACGAAATTTTAAAAAGCCAGTGGCAAAGCGCATAGGGGAAGCCGAGCCGTGCAAGGAAAGAAGTACAGAAACCGATCACCCTGAGGGTCAACGCAGCGGGCATGTGAGCCACCAACCGGGAACTGAGCGCCGCGCTACCTCTGCGCACCCACCAGCCAGGCGGGAAAAGGGGGGCACTCTTCTGTCCACAAGCGTTTAGTGGGTTTGGGGGAACTCCACCGATCCGGATCTTGGGAGAACTTCTTACACGAGCGCCACGAATGCCCTGAAACTTCACCAGAATGTTGTGTTGTGTATGTGCATTTGTTTTTTCAAGGGGATACAAGACCCTTCCCCAAAGTTATGAACCTTGGGTTTAGATATTCAGGTGGGAATCAGGAAGGAGTGGTGGCAAGGGGTTGCTCGATTCTTTCTAGAAATGTCCCTTCCCAGGGCCGTTCAGACGCCTGCCCAACCTTCAGAACCGGGTGCACCAGGGCGAGAGGGTGAGGGTGCCGTGCGTAGGCTGAGCACCTTCGGGACCGAGAGGAAAGGCTGGAGGGAGGCGCGTTTGAGAGGTGGACTTAGGAGGCGCTGGGGTTGTTGCCCAAAGGGAGGTGGCGAGTGAGAGCCAAGGGGGCCTGGGAGACACGTGGGGGCAGGCAGAGGCTGCGACGTGGGGTGGCGGGTGGGGGACGGGGCCGGAGAAGGAGGTGGTCGCCCAGAAGGGGAAGTAGCCAGAGAGCGAGAAGCGGAAAGCAAGAAGGAAAAGGACAGGGGAGGGTGGCGGTGGAGAGCAGCGGCGGGGCACGGTGACGGTGGGCCGCCAAGGCAAATTTCTCTCGGCCTGGGCCCGGGAGTAAGTGGATCGGACACATACTTGGCGCCCCATCCTGTCCCCTCTCAGTTCCGGGGTATCGCTGCCCAGCCTGGGCGGGAGGGTCAAGGGCTGTCGAGGCCACCGGCGCCCTGAGGGTAGCTCCTCATCGTCCCCAGGACCCACCCCCTCCCCCCCTGCCCCCAGGATCGGAGTCCTGCGTCCCCCGCCAGACCGAGCCAGCTCCAGGGCAGTTTTGCACCC
>NW_007726760.1:64874-104454 GCF_000696425.1 Galeopterus variegatus
CCTGGCTCCTGCCCGTCGCCGCTGCAGAGCCCATGAGCGCCCGTCGGTAGCGCAGCCGCCAGCCGCGCCCGGAGCCCGCGCGCAGCCTCCAGGTAGGACCCGGGCGGGGGTGGCCGGGGGTGCGCGCCCCGAGATCCTGCCCGGAAAACGCGCTCCGGACGCGCCGCCGCCTCCCCTGGCCCAGGGACGGGGTGACCCTACAGGATCTGAGCTTAGAGCCCCGACGGGGGAAAAACAGGGCGGACGGGAGAGACCGGAGGGACGGAGGAGGTTGCAAACTGGGGGAACTGGAGCGACTGGGACAACCGGAGGACTGGGACATTGAGAACCGGGAGTGTGGAAGTCCCGACCACCTGAGCGCCGGTGACCCGCGGAGGCCGCCGGCCGAGTGGGGCATCAGGGCGTCTCTCCCCGCCCTCCCGCGCTGGGGGAGCGGGAAGCCCGGGTGCGCGCCCCGCTCTCTTCTTTCCTGAAACCTTGGTGGCCGGCCATTGCATCCTAGGCCTGGGCTCTCGGGATCTCTGTCGGGAGGGGCCACTCTGGAGCCCGGGGCGTCCTTGCCTCCCCAGCCCCCAGCCCCTGGGGCAGTTGCCAGGCGCCAAAAGCTATTAGGGTCCCAGGCCCCACCGCTCCCGCCCTGCCCCTTCTGGCCTGTCCCGCCCCCGCCTGAGGCTCCGTTCCTGCCGCTTCACCCCGTTCCTTTCTTGTGGTGAGGCAGCAGGAGCCTGAGTAGGCGCCCCAGTCCTCCTTTCCCTCCCTCTCCCTAACTACCAGCGCCACCTCCCTGGTCCCAGAGGCAGAAGGTGGTAAGGTCAGCGGAGCCCCGCTTTGGGGAGGAAAAGACCCTGCCCTAAACCCCCCACCATCAGAGAAGGCCCAAGCAGGCAAACCCACACACCTGAGACACCAGGGGCCCCGTCCTTAGGGAGAGGGGGTGAGAAGAGGGGGACCTTCAAGTCACAGATATGTGGTCGAGAAAGGGGTGGGGGAGAGTGTCGTGATTTAGGGAAATAGTAACAGACAAGGAGTGGGGAGCCCTGGTTCACAGAGGAGCTACGAGGTACATATTTGTTGACTGAATGAACAGATGAAAATCCTTGTGCAAGTCACTGCTCCAAACTTAGCCTCATTTTCCTATTCTTTAAAATAACAGGGTTGGCCTGGAGCAGTGGTCCTCGACACTTGGCTGCATGTTAGAACCATGGGGGGTGGGGGGCTTCTAAAAATTATCTGTGCTTGGGATGCACCCCCTTATGTAATCTCTTTGGGCTATTCTTGCTCTTCGGTTCTGTAATTATGGCTTCTCTCCTTGCTCTCCTCTTCCCGCACTCTGACCCTGCATCCCTTAAGGGGGTGGCATCCATAGCTTCCTGTGCTTGACTGGCAAGCTCTTCTTTGGCTGACTACCTTCTCTGGGGAAGCCGACCACTCTCAGCTTTATAGCTGGGTCTCCTCTAGCTTGGAGAAAGGCATGGGTAGCAGCCAGAGTTGCCAGCACTGGTGTGGAAGTCCTCTGGAAACTGGCACTGCCGCTGCACTCCAGGGAGGTGAAATCCCTGCCCGAGAGAATGGTGTGAGAGCCAGGCGGAGGAGTAGGTTTGGGGGGGCCAAGGCAACCAGGCCGGGCAGGGAGCAGAGGGGAGTAGCGTGGAGAGGTGAAATGTTCTTCCTCACTGAATGTGCCTCGGCCATGGCACAGAGGCTCTTTCTCCAAGTACTCAGGACCTGCTTTGGGCTTTCTGGAGGGCAGGTCACTTGAAGCTTTGGGTTTCAGAAACAGACCACTACCCTTGCCCCATCTGTGTCCTGAGTTAAACCGGGGAAGCTGAGATGGGTCTGCATCCTACACTGGGGCTGGCAGTAGGTCTGCAGGGGAGAAATGCTCCTGCCCCTTGCTCTGGCCTGGACAGCTGGGGTGGGGATGGTTCTAGCACTGTAATGTAGATGTATCCTACTTACCAGTCTGGGACCAGCCCAACTCCAGGTATGAGCTAGGTCCTATGGGAGGAATCACCTAGAAGAAGGTAGACCATCATCATCCTCTGCCCTTGGTGGAGAACCTCACACTCTCAACCCTTTCTAGCACTCCCGAATTCTCTTAACTGATCTTTAGTCCCTACCCAGAGGTGCATCCCTCTTTTCCACCTGAGGGCCAGAGGAGCACTTTGCAGGCAGCAGATCTAGGCTGAAACAGAAAATGAGCTGGTTACTTTCCTTACTTCTTTTCTTTGCCTCCTGTAGGTCCTATCTGAGGTGCCCCTGACCGTCCCTGCCCCCCACCCCACCCCGGATCCCGGCAATGCTAACCGCTGTCTGCGGCTCTCTGGGCAGCCAGCACACGGACGCGCCTCACGCCTCCCCGCCGCGCCTCGACCTGCAGCCCCTCCAGACATACCAGGGCCACACGAGCCCGGAGGCCGGGGATTACCCCTCCCCGCTGCAGCCTGGAGAGCTGCAGAGCCTCCCGTTGGGCCCGGAGGTGGACTTCTCACAGGGCTATGAGCTGCCGGGGGCCTCCTCGCGGGTAACCTGCGAGGACCTGGAAAGCGACAGTCCATTGGCTCCAGGACCCTTTTCCAAGCTCCTGCAGCCGGACATGTCACACCATTACGAATCATGGTTCCGGCCCACTCATCCAGGCACGGAGGATGGCTCGTGGTGGGACCTTCATCCGGGCACCAGCTGGATGGACCTCCCCCACACTCAGGGCGCGCTGACCTCACCTGGCCACCCCGGGGCGCTTCAGGCTGGCTTGGGGGGCTACGTCGGAGACCACCAGCTTTGTGCCCCACCGCCCCACCCGCACCCGCACCCCCTCCTCCCGGCCGCCGGAGGGCAGCACCTCCTGGGGCCGCCCGACGGGGCTAAGGCCTTGGAAGCGGCAGCCCCGGAGTCCCAGGGGCTGGATTCCAGTCTGGACGGGGCGACCCGGCCCAAAGGTTCTCGACGGTCAGTGCCCCGCAGCTCAGGCCAGACCGTGTGTCGCTGCCCCAACTGCCTGGAAGCGGAGCGACTGGGGGCTCCGTGCGGGCCCGATGGGGGCAAGAAGAAGCATTTGCACAATTGCCACATCCCTGGCTGCGGGAAAGCCTACGCCAAGACGTCGCACCTGAAGGCGCACCTGCGCTGGCACAGCGGCGACCGTCCCTTCGTGTGCAACTGGCTCTTCTGCGGCAAGCGCTTCACGCGCTCCGACGAGCTGCAGCGCCACCTCCAGACCCACACGGGCACCAAGAAGTTCCCTTGTGCGGTCTGCAGCCGAGTCTTCATGCGCAGCGACCACCTGGCCAAGCACATGAAAACCCACGAGGGAGCCAAAGAGGAGGCTGCCGGCGCGGCCCCGGGCGAGGGCAAGGCCGGCGGTGCGGTGGAGCCCCCCGGGGGCAAAGGCAAACGGGAGGCCGAGGGCGGCTCGGCTCCCTCCAACTGAGCTCCTGGGCACCGCCTCCCTGCTGGTCTCCTGGGGGCATCGGAAGAGAGTCCCCGGGTCTGACGTCCTCGGGGCGGCTTGAGTAAGAGGGGAAGGTGGTTATTTATTGAGGGGGGGAAGAAAAGTGCGGGGACAGGGGACGGGGCGCTAGGGGGTTTTAGTCTCTGGGACTGGACGGGACGCGTTTGGCTGGGCCGGGAGGAGCCGTGCGTGCCCCCTCCATTCTCCCCTTCCTCACTATTTCACTCGCCCCTGGGCTGGGGGGTTGGGGTGGGACACCCCTACCGCGGCTGGGGTGGAGGGGACAGGCTGGAAGAAACAGCGTGTCCCCGGAGTGGAGAGGGCCGGTCCTGGGCGCTGCGGGTAGCTGTCCGGACACGTCCTTAGCGCCTGGGAACAGCGACATAAAAGCGCCTCCGGAGCCGCCCTTCGGCCCGGTCTCTTTCATCCCCCTTATAGTGCTTCTGCCCCGAGGGTTTCCGGAGGGAGAGCTGAGATGGGGTAGGGGAGGCTGAGGGTCCCCCTTGGCGGGGGGAGTGTCTCTATCTGGCTTAGAAGGTTGTTGCTGTAAAAATAGCTCCTTTGATGCACGTCCTTATTAACCCTTCCAGACCCAGTCTGATGGAGCCATGAAGGAAGAGGGGAAGAGGGCTGGAATCCCTGACAGCTTTCCAGCCAGAGCTGTGGGTGGAGGGCAGAGCTAGATGTGGGGGGTGGGAGGTGGAAGTCCCCTTCTAAAATGACAGGAAGGGAATTGGTGGGGGTATGGAAGGAATAACCCCTTCCCTGTCCAACTCTGATTCATTCAAACTTCAGCTCTTGGTCTTTATAGAAAATAAAGCTCAGTAGTCCACCCTCCGCACCTATTACCCTAGGTAGCTTTCCAAGGCAGCCAGCAGCCCCAGCTCTAGAGCTGACGCAGTTCCCTACCCTAGGTCCCCACCACTTGCTTTCCCCTCGGGGATGGAAGGAAGAGGGTTGCTTGGGTTGGTTGGGGATAGATTGGGGGTGTCCCAGCAGAGGGACCTCCAGCATTTCCCACTCAGAGTGGAGGACTCTGTGCCTGCCTGGCCATCTCCGGCTCACCGAGAAGCTAAGCCCCACTCTTTCTGTAGCTCAGCCCTCCCCTCGCCCCTGCCCCACGAGACCTGCTTCTGCTGTGGAAGGTGTGTGAGGAGGCCGCTTCCTCCCATCGCATCTCGCAGGGGAAACCCCCCTTCCATATGAAGGAGTTGTTCTCCCACTGGAAGGGGTTCGGCCTTCTGAGGTGACATCCAGAAAGCTGTCCCCATTCCCTTCTCTTTTACATGCTACAAATACATTTTGATTATGATCATGGGGTGGGGAATAGAGGGAGGGGAAAAGCCCAGCAGAGGCTGAGCCAGGCCGAAGGGAAAGGAACTGAATATGGGGAAGGGTCTGGCAGATCACAGGGCCCTGGAACTGGGGGACTTTCTCAGTCTTGAGGTAGAGGCCTGGAGATTCCCTCCGACCTCTCCTTCCCTTTGCTGCCCTTTCTCCACCCAGAGCCCTCTGTGGGGATTAGCTGTGTAATGATTTTTAAGTTATAAGCAAAGGGTATTTTATTTAATATTAGGGCATGAGTGTGAGCATGTTGTGTGTACCTATGCATGTGTGTGTGTGTCTGTGTGTTTCTCTACTGAGCCTGGGGTCTCTAGCTAAGGAGACCCCATCTTGTTCACCCCGTCCACGGTCCCGGGGCCTAGGCCCACAGCGTCTCTTCCAAACTTTGAGGAGCTAGAACCCAGTCCAAGGACCAGGAGCTATATGGGAAGTGGGGGCTGGGATCTGGGTGGGAATATATGTTTGTGTAGAAAGGGGCCCTCCTTGCAAGGGACAGGGTGACTTTCCCTGAGGGACTCAGGGCCTGGGGTAGTATAAGAAGTAATGTTCTTTCTTTATTCTCCCTCTATTCCATACCTCCTGTTAACCCTACCAGAGGTCCCCTTCCTTGCTGAGAGGATTGGGGGCAGGAGGAGAGTTAGCAGTGCCTGCAAGGTGCCTGGCTAGGCTGTGGGGGGGAGAGAAAGGAGGGCACCGTGGGTGTGGGATGCCTTTCTCCTCCACCCATCGAAACCAGCCACCTCCTCCTTGTGCCACCAAGACAGCCTTTTCCAGTGACCATTCTAAGGGGAACTCCCAAATGGGTGTTGGTGGGTGGGGGGAAATGGTGTTCCCCCCTACAGGGGCCCCAAGCCTTAAGGTATGTGGGTAGGGGCTTTGGATAGGTTTTCTTCTGCTCCCCTCTTTTATAGATCTAGGTTGCTTGGCTGCCTGCCCTTCTAGGCAGCCCCCCTAGAGGAAAAATGTAGGAATTTTTTTTTTCTTTAACTGCTGTGAACCCACTTTGGGGGGGAGGAGGAGGAAGAAACGGCCTGTTTTTTATGCAGCAATAAAGTCATCAACCACATCATTGCTTCATTTGTGTTCTAGCTCGCTTTCCTTTTTGACTCAGTGTCCCTCAGTAGTGAGGACCAGGTCTGGGCTGTGGGGTGGGGCAGACACTTCCCTTTGATCCTGCAGCCCCTGGCAGCTTCACCTCCATTTAGTTGGGTCAGAGCTGGGGTCTGATCCTGTCCTGGACATGGCTGGTGCAGAAGAAGGGAGGAGCTCCCTCTGGGTTGATAGCTGGGCTGTCCCTCCCGGTCTTCACTCACCCGTGGGAATGAGAAGTTTCTAGATATTTCCTTCCTCCTCCAAATACAAACCCCTCCTTTGCTAAGGACACTGCTCCCTCCCTTCCCAGACATAGCCAGCCTCTTGGCTCCCTCGTTGCACCCGCAGATGTGGCACTCTGGCAGGACAATGGGGGTGTGCATGTCACTAGGTCCCTCTGGCTGTGAGTGAAGTGGGGGTGACTGACAGTGATTTCTTCACCCAAGATGATTCCTATCAGGGACAAGGCGATGAAAGGCAGCCAAGATATCTGATGGGCTCCCGCCCAGCTGGAAAGTATGAGGGAAAGGCTCCTCCAGCAACTCCCAGCCAGAGACCTGCCACAGTTACACAACACGCCGTGCACAAACACAGCCTCACTGGACCCATCGCGCGGCCACCCTCAGAGATATGCACAAGTAGCCATCTGCACACATTTTCCCCAGCTGCCCAATGCCTGGCACACAGATGGTGCCTAATTCATGTCAAATGACTAAAAACCTCACGACTCCAGAACCCTAAAGCCAGGAAGGTTGACGGAGGATCAGTTTTTGGCTTCACAGGGGCAAGGGAAGACAACTGTGTTCTTTCACCTTTCCATCCTACTTTTTTTGCCAAAATTATTATTTTGCCCTAGTGGGATTCCTATTTCCTTCACTTTAACCCTAGCCTGATTTTTTCAGAGCCAAATCTGGTACTCAGGTTGGCCCATCCCATCACTTTTTGGGAAATTCTGAGGTCACAAAGTTGAAGGCCACCTTGGGATGGGGGAATCAGAATGATTTAGGGGTTACAGACCAGTTTGGGGGGTGGGCAGAGGTCATTATTTGTTTCCATCTGCTCCTGCATTTAGAAGCCTAGGAGGATGGGGGGAACATGCGTGTTTTCTTGTGATCTCATGCCTGCCCCTCCTGCAGGCACCGTCTTTTTTCATCTTCCTAGTTCTGGGGAAGTTAGACCCCAGCAGCCTGGTGAGTCCCCTCCTCCTCTTCCCCCCATGGCTGCCCCCAGGGACAGGAGGGCAGCTGTGGGGCCGGCTGGGCCTGTCTGGGCAGGGCTGGGGCCGCCCCTCCTCTCCGTGCAGCTCCTCCCACTGACCTGCATTCTTAGTGGGGGCCTTTGGTGGGGCTCTGATGCTTGCTTGCTTGATTGCTTGCAATGCTGCCTGGCTGGCCTGGCCCCCCTGATGGAGCCCAAGGCCACCTCTGACCCCGCAGATGTGGCACTCTGGCAGGACAATCTTAGAGGGGCCAGGAGGGAGTTAGGGAAATCAGAACATCTGGGTTGACTCTGAGCGACCTCTGAGCCACTGGGAAGTGGGAGTAAAATCCCTCTGGGGTGGGTGAATGAAATCCGGAATGGGAAAGTGACAGAAGAAGGAAGCATGAGAATTGCAGCCTGGGGGTGGGCGGGGGAGGTGCTGCGCTTGGCCTCGCTGAGTCTCTCCTCCAGCTTGTTCCCGCCCCACAGCGGGCAGCCGGGGAAGTGCAGGAGGTGAGCCGGCTTTCCCGCAGGCCACTCCGGGTGCCCATGTTTGTCAGCACACGACCTTGAGGTTTGCTTCTACAATGACATCCAATGACAACTACAACCCCTCCCTGACACTGCACCAGAAGCGGCCTTCACCTTCCCATTAATTCCAGTGTGCCCAACTGCCCAGCCTCCTAACAATGCAGGCATGAAAAGAACCTCAGGAACTAAACTCTGCAGAAAAACTGTTAGAACTAATAAACAATTACAGTAGAGTCACAGGATACAAAATCAATACACAAGAATCAGTAGTGTTTTTTACAATTCTTTTTTTTTTTTTCCCTTGGCAGCCGACTGGTATGGGGATCCGAACCACTGACCTTGGTGTTATAACACTGTGCTCTAACCAACTGAGCTAACCGGCCAGCCCTCAGTAGTGTTTTTTATACACTAACAACGTACTAACTAAAAGAGAAATCAAGAAAACAATCCCATTTATGATAGCTACCAAAATGTTTAATATTTAGGAATAAATTAGCCAAGGAAGTGAAACATCTGTACATTGAAAACAATAAGATATTGATGAAAGAAATGGAAGACACAAATAAATGAAAAGAGGGGACTGGCCAGTTGGTTCAGTTGGTTAGGGCTCAGCCTTGTAACACCAAAGTCAAGGGTTGCAATCCCCTTACTGGCCATCCACCAAACAAACGCAAAAAAACAAAACAAACAAATAAATGAAAAGATATTCCACGTTCATGGATTGGAAGAATTAGTCTTGCTAAAATGTCCAACTACACAAGTAATCTACAGATTCAATGCAATCCCTGGAAGTGGATAACCGGTGGCACCTTCCCACTCCCCTTCCTGGAGGGCTTTGCAGAGCAAAATGGTGTAAGATTAATTTGCTTAGATGCTGGTTATGGAAGTGGTTTATAGAGGAAATGAACTGGAAATCAGAACATCTGGGATCAGAATCCACCTCCACACCATTGTTGTACCCCTTGGCCAAGACTTCTCCTCTGTTGTCTCAGTTTCACTATATGTAAAGGCATCAAATCTTTGGACTGGAAATTTCTGAATTTCCTTTCAAAGCTATCTTCCTATGAGTTTGAGCACTACGGGGCAGAATAGGCCTTTTGGAGTCAGATAGGTTTTGTGCATATGTGCCTTTTTAAAAAATGCATTAACTTGAGTTATCTCTACACCTCCTGGCTTGCAACCACGCTTATGTATTTTCTTACCAGGGGCCCCAGCCTGGGATTGCGCCTTCGTGATTCAAACCAGAACTCAGGTAGCTAGGTTCTCCCTTAATCTCCAGGTGCCCAAGCAGTCCCTGCTCTCTGACAAAAGCCTTCCTTTTCACGCGGGCTCCTTTCCTCCCCGATCCCCGTTCGAGCTCCAGTTCCCCGCAATGACCCCCCTGGATGAGCCCGCAGATCCGTCCCAGCCTTTATCAGTCCTGAAAAGGGAGCACGGGCAGGGCAGGGAGCCAGGTGGGACTTGGAAGGCCGCTCTGCTCCGAGAAGCGGTACTAGCGCGCACTCTGGTGGAAAACGGCGGAACTGCAGGTGCTCTGTTCCGGCTCGGCCCCCGGGGCCAAAGGCCTTCTAGGTCACCTGGGAGCCTCCGCCCAATGGGACTGAGCAGACCTGAAGCAGAGGAGGTGGCGCCCGGGACCAAGGTGCGGATGTTAAAGGGAGAAGAGGGTGAGAAGAATCCAGTATTGGGGACTCGAGAAGGGGTGGACGGAAGAGGTGCGGGTCTCTGGGCATGCGCAGGAGCGTGGGACTCGGGAGAGGGGTGGCGTAGCGAGGGCGACGGTCCCACAGCTGCCCGGAAGGGCCGGGACTCCCAGTAGGGGCAGGACCCTCGGAGCGCGCAGGGTCTGCGCCCGTCTGCTGACTCCCGAGCCCGGAGCTTGGGGAGAGATGCGCCTCCGTCAGCGCACGCCGTGCAGCGAGTGTGCGCGCCGAGCGCCCCGGAGCCCGCAGGGGCTTCCCTGTCTGCACGTGTCGGGGGAGGCGGCTCCTTCGGACTGAGCCGTGGCCAGGACTGTGGGGAGGTGGCATGGGAGGGACACACTCATCTCCTCCTCTCTCCAGATGGCGTTGTCGAGCCCTGACGCCCCCTGTTCCTGCGACTGCTTTGTCTCCGTACCCCCAGCCTCCGCCATCCCAGCCGTGATCTTTGCCAAGAACTCGGACCGACCCCGGGACGAGGTGCAGGAGGTGGTGTTTGTGCCAGCAGGCACTCACACCCCTGGGAGCCGGCTTCAGGTGGGTTAGGCCTTATGGGGTTCTGGGAGGTGTGGTCGATCTAGGCTTCCTCTTTTAAAAAAAAAAAAAAATGATGACCGGTAACGGGATCGTAACCCTTGACTTGGTGTTGTCAGCACCACGCTCTCCCAGTGAGCCATGGGCCGGCCCCATCTAGGCTTCTTCTAAGACCTCCTTCCCCTGCTCCCCACACCTGGGAGGCTGCCACATATAGTGAAGAGAGCATGAGCTTCAGGTCTGCCAGTCTAGACCTCGAGCCTTTTCAGTCTCTGTCGACCTTAGTTTCCTCATCTGTAAAATGGGAACAAGGCCTTCCTCAAAAGCACGTGTAAGGTGATTGGCAAAGTGCCAGCATGTTGTAGGTGCTGCCCCCTTTCTAAGTGACTTCCTTTCTCTTCCCTTATCTCTAGTGCACCTACATTGAGGTGGAACAGGTGTCGGAGACACATGCTGTGATCCTGAGCCGCCCTTCTTGGCTGTGGGGAGCTGAGATGGGTGCCAACGAACATGGTGTCTGCATTGGCAACGAGGCCGTGTGGACTAAGGAGCCAGTTGGGGAGGGGGAAGCCCTACTGGGCATGGACCTCCTCAGGTGTGGACCCCGCCCTCCTCAACTCCACACCAGAAATCTAGGGGCTGAGTCTGGACCTGGCCTCATCCTCCCCTACCCCAGCCTAGTTCACAGGAGCTTCCTCTCTGCTGACCTTGCCCTCGTGCCCTCACGGGGGAGGCTGCCCTGCCCCTCCTCTCTACTGGCCCCATTTCCACAGTCTGATAACGATCCTTCAAATGTGGTCATCTTTGGGCCTCTCCTGGACCAGAAATAGGGCAGCAGTTAAAAAAATTTTTTTTCCAGGCCGGCCCGGTGGTGCACTGCTACAGTGTGCCACTTGGGAGTGCGGCAGCGCTCCCGCCGAGGGTTCGGATCCCACATACAGACCGGCCGCTCACTGGCTGAGCGAGGTGCAGGCACAACACTGAGGGTTGCGATCCGTTGCCGGTCACGAGAAAAGACAAAAAGGAAAAAAAAAATTTTTTCCAACAGTTGTAAATTTTTTTCAATTGAAATCATGTGTAGAATCCCAGTTTATAAAACAGATAAAAATGGAGCAGCTCTTATGGAAGAGAGGTTGGGGCACAGCTTGAAAACCACAGGCGTTATTGTATTTAATAAGATTAGTGCCAGTGGATTTGCTGTGTGACCTAGGCCTGTCACCAAACCTCTCTGGGCCCCTTCTGTCCACTAGAGCTTCTGCCAGCAGCTACTGATACCCCAATTCCCATTCTGTCCCCTGGACCTCTCTATTTGCCAGGCTGGCTTTAGAAAGGAGCAGCTCTGCCCGGGAGGCCTTACGTGTGATCACAGGCTTGCTGGAGCGCTATGGGCAGGGGGGCAGCTGTCGGGAGGACCCCTCACCATTCTGCTACCACAACACATTCCTGCTGGCTGACCGGGCCGAGGCGTGGGTGCTGGAGACGGCTGGGAAGCTGTGGGCTGCACAGAGGATCCAGGGTGAGGGCTCAGCACTGGGGTCCACCTCCCAGAGGTGTCCCTTTGCCAGCCCTTGGAGGTGGGAGAGATGATGGGGGCAGGGAGGGGCCAATCCAGGTGCAAACGTGTCGGATCATCCAGGGAGATGGGAAATGAGCCCATTCAGCAACTCTCCTTCCCTTCATTTGGTTAAGTCCTTATGCTTCCGCCTGCGGCTTCCTCTGGGAAGCTTCCTGGACTTGGCCACGCTTCCCCTTTATCTGCACGCGGGTCCTTCTCTTCATCGCTATCACCACAGTTGCAAGCATGCATTTATCTCTATGATTACTTTGTCCATCTCCCCCACCACACTGTAGGCTCCATGAGGGAGCCTATGTATGCTCTTCCCCATTGTGGTAGGTGCTTAATGATAAATGAGCAATTCCCCATCTCCTCCACAGAGGGGGCCCGAAACATCTCCAACCAGCTGAGCATTGGCACAGACATCTCGGCTCAACACGCGGAGCTTCAGGCCCATGCCCGGGCCCAGGGCTGGTGGAGCGGGCAGGGCCCTTTTGACTTTGCTCAGGTCTTCTCCCTGACCCAGCAGCCCGTGCGCATGGAGGCTGCCAAGGCCCGCTTCCAGGCTGGGCGGGAGCTGCTGCAGCAACAGCAAGGTCAGTGCGTGGTGGAGGGGTGGGGCTGGGAGGGCCACAGCTGTGCCAGCTGCTCTCCCACAGCCCTTCCACAGCTTCCCCCCTCTGTCCAGGGGCCCTCACCCTCTCCCGCTTGGCAGGAGCCATCACAGCAGAGGTGATGATGGGCATCCTCAGGAACAAGGAGAGTGGCATCTGTATGGACTCCGGAGGCTTCCGCACCACAGCCAGCATGGTGTCTATCCTGCCTCAGGATCCCACGCAGCCCTGTGTCCACTTCCTCACGGCCACACCGGACCCATCCAGGTGAGAATGGGCTGGCGGGTGGAGAGGCTGGGGAGGGTGTACTGGGCAGGGGAGATGTGATAAACCTCAGTCCATCCATCTGTGTCCCATTAGGTCAGTGTTCAAACCTTTCATCTTTGGGGTGGGGGTGGCCCAAGCCCCCCAGGTACTGTCCCCCACTTTTGGAGCACAGGACCCTGTTCGGACCCTGCCCCGATTCAAGACTCAGGTGGATCGCCGGCACTCCCTCTACCGTGGACACCAGGCGGCCCTGAGGCTGATGGAGAGTGAGCAGGTAACCCCCAGAGAACAGGGGGCTACCCTGGAGGGACTGCACACCTCCTTGACTCCCAACTAGGACTACGGACACATGAGGGGACCTGGGCATAGAGGAGGGACTCCAGAGCTAGGGAGAGGGGTCCCTCCCTGCAAAGCTAGCTGCTCAGGGGAGTGCCAGGTGGCCTTTCCATTCTCCCGCTTGTGCCAAATTTCTCACATTCCCCCCTTCACTTAGAGGGAAGCCTGTTCCAGGCAATCTCATCTCTGCCTTTCCTGGGCAGGATCTGGGACAGCAGCTCCAGCAGAAGCAGCAGGATCTGGAGCAGGAAGGCCTGGAGGCTGCTCAGAGACTGCTGGCTGGCAAGTGGACCCCAACCCCCCAGGAGCTGGGTGGCCTCTTCCAGGCCTTCGTGGAGAGGGAGAGCCAGGCCTATGCCTAAGTACTGCAGCTCCTCTTAGCCTCGGGCAGGGCACATGGGACCCCTAGGGGCCAACTGCCCTGAGCTAGGGTGGTGGGATCAGAGCAATCCCTTCACACCCCTCAGGCGTGTTTTGAGTGGCCAGCTCGGCCTTTGCCTTAATAAATGTGTTTTCTTTCCTTGTTCAGTGAACTTGATCCCAGGTCCAGTGGGGTGGGAGAGCCAAGTGAGGGCAAAGGGCAGCCCTGAGCCAGCTGCAGGGTCTGTGGTTGTTCAGGTAGGCAGCAAATTTTTTTTTTTTTTTTTTTTGGCAGCTGGCCAGGGATCCGAACCCTTGACCTTGGTGTTACGAAGCTGCACTGTAACCAACTGAGCTAGACAGAAAGGTTGTGGAGGGGCCTGTAGCACAGGGAGCCTCCCTACTGGTGCCTGAGTGTCTGCTTGAGGATTATGCTTGTGCAGCAGCTGGCTACCATGGGGGGGATTAGGACCCCAGGTTTTGGTCCTTGGCTTGGAGCTGGTATGGGCACTCCCGGGGGTGGCAGTGAGAGGTGCCCATCCTGAGATGGTATCAGGAGCCGGGGAGCCATCAGAGACTTATCCTTCAGTACCAGGCTGCTTGTTCAGGCTCTGGGTGCTCTGTCTCCCAGTGCTTTTACTGTTTGCTCCCCTGAGGTGCCCCGAGTAACATGAAAGGCATGTGCACGGCCTAGAGACACTTTATTGGAGATGAGTGAGGGGTCTGCGGAGGGGAGGCCCCTCCACTCCATCACCGAGACAGGCCGCACTTCATTTCTTGACTTTTTTGGTCATAGTTTTGGTTGTACTGGGAGCCCCAGCCACAGAGGGCTTAGGGGCTAAGGCTGCTTGGGCCCCCTTCTTTGCCTGGATGGAGTTTTGCTGGCCCCTGGGAACCAGCGTACATGGTTTCTTGGTGGGAGAGGAGGTCTGGGGTGAGGAGGCAGCCTCAGGGGGTGTCTCCTTCCGTTGCCCAGGAGTGATGGAAGGGCTGCTGTCCCCAGCCATGGGCACCCCAGGCAACAGGGGCAGGTCAGTGAGGGCGGGCTTTGTCTCCATCCTCAGAAGGTGCTCTGCGAGGGCCTCCTGCTGCCTGCGCTCCTTGTGCAACCTTCTGTCACACTCCAGCTCCTTGAGGAAGCCTGTGAGGGGCCAGTGCAGTAGAGGGTAGAGGTCAGATGGAGCCCCAGGCTCAGCAGGAGGGCCCCCGGGCTCAGGGAGAAGGTCCCTGGCTGATCCCTGCTCTCTGTAGTGTGGAGGAGCCTGGGGCTAGGGGTAGGGAGGGATGAGTCACCTACATGCCCAGGACTGATCTGGGCTTAGGGCCACCTCCCCAGACATCTCTGCCATCTTAGTTTCCCCCCATGCCCCACAGGACAGGGGTGGGCTCTGGAGAGGCTGCAAGCCTTGGAAAGCAGGGTCACCTCGCTCTGAGCAGAATGGGCCACTCAGCTCTGGGAACTCCTCGTCCTCATCGCCTGAGGCTTTATCCTCCTCGTCGGAGACCCAGCGCTCCAACACAGGCTGCTTGTCCAGGTCCAGGAGCAGTGGCAGGGCTTTAATCATCAGCTCCCTGCAGGGCAGAAAGAGCAGAGGCTACCCAGGAGGGCACCCTGGTGTGGAACCTGGGAGGACACAAAGACACACACCACAGCACCCACACCTGGAGGGGAGATGGCCCTGAGCTAGGAGATGGGGCCTGGGGTCACCCCCAGAGCTAAGGGCTGGCTCCTGTGGAGTGCTGGGGAGGAAGGGGAACAGGGGCTGACTTGAGCTATAGGGGGCAGGGGAGAAGGCGTGATGGATGGTGACCCCAGGCGTCCAGGCTGAGAGGGAGCCATGTGGAGTTCGCAGGTGGAACTTAGCCATCACCTCCTTTTTCCCACCCTCAGTCCCTCCTCACCTGTAGCCATCCTGTTTGGTGCAGCTGTTTCCAGTCAGGTTGAGGATGAGAAGGCTCTGGGGGAACTCATCTGCACACAGCAAAGTGGGGGATAATGGGGTTCTCATACCCATCTTCCAGGCCAAAGTCACTACCTCTCTGCACAGCCCCCGTACCTCCTGAGGCTGAAGTGGGTACATGGCGGGTAGTGGTTAATGCAAGTACAGGGAGACGGGGACAGAGGCCCCACATAGGACTTGTTCATTGAGTCAGGGCAAGGGCGTTCCTACCCAGCTTCAGTGTTTCTATCAAGTTCTCAGAAAGGTCCAGAAACTGGAGGCACGGGAGGTCAAGGAGGTTTTCCACCTGCCTGATTCGATTTCCTGCGAGGGACAGGAAGCTGTAGGAGAAGGATGGGGTGCAGAGACAGAGGTGAATCACAGAACAGCTAGAGGAGAGGAGGAGGACACCAGGCACCTGGGCCCCCTGGCCAGGCAGCTGGATGACAGGTGGGGACACATGGCCTTCTGGGGTGAGCAAAGCAGAGCTAGGCTTGCCGGGTCCTCGGCTGACAAGGAGCCAGGCTTGGAAGATCTGAACCATTTCTTGGGATGTTGCCAGGTTCCCCCCTTCCCCTCCACCCCTGCCTAAGCCCTGGCACCACATACCGCAAGGAGGGGATACAAGCCAGGTTCTCAATGCGCTGGATCTTATTCTGTAGGAAGAAACCAAGGTAGGAAAACCAAGCTGAGGTCAGCTGGGTGGGATCCCTTTAAGGGGTCAAAGCCCCAAGACCACATCTACTCTTGCGGCTGGAGACCTGGCACTTTGGATTGATCACTCCGCTCCTTGAACTGGTTGTTACCACCTTAGGAAAGATGACCTGCTTTCTCCAGGTGGATGGTTAAGGGTGTAAACTTGGGCTGGCTAAACTTGATTAATGTGTACTCTTCTGATCTCATAACCAGAGTGTCCTGGCAATCAGAGAAGGAAGCCAAGGGGCCACTAGGGAAATGGAAAAGGCCTTGGTGGTGGCTTGCATATGCAGAGGGAACAATGAGTGAAGTTTATGTGGGGAAAGTTTCAGGGAGCTGGGTGTATCAACTCGGGGAAGGCTGAAGATCAACGAACCACCAACACTAACAAACGGCCTTCAAGGAGCTGAAGGGTGTAGAGGAATCTTCATAGTCTCCTCTTCCTCTTCATCAAATCAAGAAATGGGCTCAAGCTATACATGAAAGATTTAGGGTAGACACTAAGAACTTCTAGACTAAGAGAAATATCTGACTAGTGAACAGTGATTCAAGAGCATGTTCAGGATTTCTTTGGGGGGATCAGGCTTTCAATTCAGGAGAATTCTTGATTTATCTGGGAATGGTTTAAATGAAGGTCTGTCTGCCTGAACACCAGGGAATGGCCAAGATCACCTGGTTGGCTCCTTCCAGATTAGACAGATGTGGACCACGGGTTGAGGGAATAGGAAGGGCAGGGGGGTGGAGAGGGCAAGAAGTTACCGCTTGCAGATAGAGACTGTGAAGATTCTTGAGGCCCTCTAAGTTTCTTATAGTGGTAATCCCCTCCCGGTCCAGGCGGACGGTCTCTAGTTCTGCAAGAGTGTGAAACCTGGGAGAACAGACAGCAGGGTGTTATCGTAGAGCACCACTTCTGTGGTCTCTTAGCAGGGAAGATGGGGGGAGGAGGAGGGAAGGTGTTTCCAAAGGGGGTAGGTGCCTGTGATTTTTTTTTTTTGTCTTTTTTCGTGACCGGCAACAGATCGCAACCCTCAGTGTCGCGCCCGTACCGGACCGGGACCAGCAACGGGATCGCAACCCTCGGTGTTGCACCCGCACCTTGCTCAGCCAGTGAGCGGCCGGTCTGTATGTGGGATCCGAACCCTCGGCGGGAGCGCCGCCGCACTCCCAAGCGGCGCACTGTAGCAGTGCGCCACCGGGCCAGCCCGATGCCTGTGATTTTGATCAGATGTCAGGAATAGCTTCTTGACTCATGAAGTGGTGTCTACATCATGAAACTGGCCTGACGTAGAGACCTGGATCTGTCAGTAGCACTGGGAAGGATCAGAGTGAGGGAGGAGTAGGGGCCCTCTAGGAAACTGGGTGATGGCAGCTCATGGTTCCTGGAGAGATTCAGAAGCAAGAGAAGCTTTCCTCAGGCCAGCTTGCATGGTGGAGGCAGGGATGGGGACAGAGATGAGACAATCTCTGCAGGAAGATCCTTCTTCACCTGCCTTTTGCATGGTCCCTGAAGGGACAATCACTTGTTCCATCCACCCATACATTAATTCTGCAACATTTACTGAGTGCCTACTAGAGACAAGTGACAGAGACCCTGCCCATCACTATTAGGGAAGCAGGCTAAACATCTATGACAAGTGGATGACAGAGGCAAGTACAGGGACTAAGGGAGTACATGGTCTGTGCACCAAGTCAAGAGTAGGTGTATCAGGGAATGCTTCCTGGAGGAGGTGACAGACGAGTAGGAGTTAGCTATGAAGATGGGAGGTGGGTGGGAGAAGGCATTTTAAGCAGAACAAATAGTATGTGCTAATCCAGCCTTTCTTGAACTTTAATGTGCTCATGATCCCTTGGGGGTCATTAAAATGTGATTCTGATTCAGTAGGTCTGGGTTGGGCTGAGATTCTTCATTTCTAACGAGCCCCTGGGTGATGCCAGTGCTGCTTCCCCCCACCCCCCACTGAGTATTCAGGTGCTAAAGTGTTAGAACATGGTATGAGAAATTGCACTCTTGTGGAGAATGGCTGGAAATAAGGCTGAAAAGATACCAGAGGTCAATTCATGCTAAGGCATTTAGATCTTATTCTGGAGGCAGTAGGGAGCCAAGGAAATTTCTATCAGGGGATGACTGATCAGATTTGTCTTTTTTTTATTTTTTTAATTTTTATTTTTTGTTCACTGGCCAGTACAGGGGTAAAATCAGCACCATGCTCTACCAAACAAGCTAACCAGCCAGACCCTAGGTTTGTCTTTTAAAAAGATTGCTTGGAGGGCCAGCCTGTGGCTCACTTGGGAGAGCGTGGTGTTGACAACACCAAGTCAAGGGTTAAGATCCCCTTACCGGTCATCTTTAAAATAAATAAATTAAAATAAATAAATAAATAAAAGGATTGCTCTGGCAATAGTATGAGGAGGTCAGACTGGGGGCAGAGAGACTACTTAGGAGTTTGTTGAGAGGTGATGACAGCCTTATCTAAGGCAGTTGAGTTAGAATGGTGAAAAGGAAATAGAATGGTTTTTAAGGAGGAAAAATCAACTGGACCTTGCTGTAGACTGATTGAATTGTGTCCCCCAAAGTTCATATATTAGAAGCTTAATTCCCACTGTGACAGTGTTCAGAGGGTGGGAAATCCTATTATGGTAATTGAAAGGTGGGGCCTTGGAGAGGTGATTAAATTGTAGGACCATGCCATAGTGAATGGGTTAATAATGGTGGTCAGAGTGTGGTTCTAAGGGCTTTAAAAAGAGAATGAATGAGGAGGTTAGTCTCTCTCTGCTCCACCATTTCTGCCATGTGAGACTCCTAGGTCACTGTCGCCACCACCAAGACCCTCAACAGATGTGTTACCTGCACTGTAGACTTCTCAGCCTCCGAAATTGTAAGCAATAAATTTAACTGTCTTACAAATTACCCAGTTCCATGTATTTTGTTATAAGCAACAGAAACGGACTAATACAGACATTACCACTGATTGGATGTGTGGAGTAAGTAAAGAAAGAAAAAGATGAGTTGGCATGTCAGTACATCTCAGGGAAATGGTCATCCTGTGAATTTCAACCTTCCAGCACCCCTTTCCTCCCCCGTGCACGCACATCTTCTCTGACAGATCCTCATCCTCAGGGAAGGTCAAGTTCCGCTTAGTGATAAGGGCTTCAGTAATGCAGACGCCCCCTTCCTCTGAACTCTGGGCAAGCTTACCTGTGAAAAGATGGTTGCAATTGTCACATTTCCTCATTTTTGGAGGTCAGATCCCACTGTTGTCCAACTGTCCTATCCACCATGACACCTCACTACTTACCGCCAGGCATTATCTAAAATAAAAGGCTGCTGGCCTGAGGCGGGAGGGGAACGAAGAAAGAGGAACCGGGCAGCTTGGCCGGTCGCTAGGGATGGCGGAACTAAGGATGTCAAGAAGAGAGACGCTTAGAGACGTGGGAGGCAAGGGAAAGGGGTTGATTCGGAGCAAACTGTTGACGGCGGGGCCGAAGACAAACTTAAATCCAGGTGGGGTTTGAGCGGTGTGTAGGGTCTTTGCTGGCAGCAAACGGGCGCTGTGGGCAGGAGCGGTTAGAAAAAAGCCGTTCCTAGGATTCTGGCGTCGTTGCTAGGAGACCGGACGCCAGGATGGGGCGGGCTCCAGTGGCCCGGCTCAGCGCATGCGGATTACTGCTCCAGCCGGCGGGTCGGCCCCCAGCTTCCGGTCCTGGGGCTCGCTGCCCCACAATCCTTAGCTTCTTCCGTCTCCGCTCGGCTCTCGCCTGTTCTTCCGGTGGAGATGACTGCGGCCGTGGCTGGGATGCTGCTAGCGGGGTTCCTGCCCCAGGCGGGTAAGGCGCGACTCAAGTCCTCACAGCGCGTCGGGTCGGCGCGCTCTGGTCCTTGTCTCCCCTCTTTGCTGCTGATCCTTCCCGTAATCTTTGACCCCAGAGAGCTGCCGGTGACTCCTGATCCCAGCTAGATCGCTGGCTTCCTTACCCCATCCGATTCCTTCTGACTCCAGACTCTGGTAATCAACGCAGCAACGTCAACAACAGGATTTATTCCCTACGTTCCAGCTCCCGTGCCTTCTTGGGTTTTTCTAACCCATCACCCAGCTCTTGCCCGCATTCAGAGTTTACTATGCTCAGACCACTCCCGGACCTTTGAATTATGCCTCCTTCTTAAGGTCTCAGCCTAAGTGTCACCTCCTCGGGCCTTCCCTCGCCACTCTCTGCAAAGAATGTTTCCCCAGTAAATTTGTTACAAATTACACCCCTTAGCCCCATCACAAGCTGTAATTTTGCATGCGGTTTATTCACTTGTTTCCTCTGTTAGACTTTAAACTCCATAAGAGCCAAACCATGTTCATTGGGCATGGCCAGCAGAGGGCATGGTGCCTGATGTTAGTAGGCATGCAATAGATATTTGTTTAATGAATGGATTTGAGCATTTAATATAAGCCAGGCACTGTTATAAATGTTTTACATGTATTATCTCATTTAAATCTTAAAGGCACTATGAGGAAGGCATTATCACCCCTTCTTTACAGATGAGGAAACTGAAGTTCAGACCAGTTTAGTAACTAGTCAAGGTCACAGCTAGTAAGTGGCAGAAGAGAGATTAAAATCCAGTTCCACCTGATTCCAAAGCCTGCACTCTTAACAGGTGTTGTGGCCGCTGGCTATAAAGCCTGTTACTGCAGCAAATCTACATGCTCTCTGACTGTTACAGCCACCTTCTAGCTGAACCTTTTCCCGAGGTCCCATCCAGCGTTGGGAAGGACTGAAAGTGGGAAGCTCTAGTCTTGACCCTTGTCTTGAGGATGAAGGGGTCACTTTGGCTCAGGGCTTTTGAGTATCTCCTTGTTTTTTGAGTGGAGGGATCTCTCCAGCATTGCCTGTAAACAAGAAGAGAAGAGGAAAGAGGCTTGTCTAAGACAGCTGTGAGGATGGTGTAAATGTTTTCCCTTTTGCTTCAACTCATAGGAAAAGGCCTCAGAGCAGTGGTTAGAGCTGTGGTTTTCAAGCTTCAGCATGCATTAGCATCACCAGGAGGGTATATTAAAACATTTTCTGGGTCCCACCCCAGTGTTTCTCATTCAGTAGGTCTATGGCAGGGCCTGAGAATTTGTATTTCTAAAAAGTCCCAGATGATGCTGATGTTGCTGGTTGGGGTGGGGGTGGGCAAAATTCAAGAACCACTGGCTTATACCAGAGGTTGGTATGTTATGGTGGGACTGGTCACCATGTTTTCTAAATAAAGTTATCTTGAAACATAGCCTCATCTATTTGTTTATATATTGTTTGTGGCCGCTTTGAGCAGAGTTGAGTGGTAGTGACAGACCATATGGTCCCCAAACTTAAAATATTTACTGTTTGGCTACTTAAAAAAAAGTTTGTTCAACCCTCTCCCCTTTTTTTATAGTGTGTTTAAAAATGCTTTCTCCTTTGTTCTTATTTTTCTCCCATCTGTACACATAAAGAAGAGGGGAGAAATGGCAGCCTCAAGGGATCAAGCAACTGACCTAAGGTCACCCATTAAAAGAGAAGAGAAGGTTTGGGAATTCAGGCTTTCTGGCAGGCAATTCCTTGTCCCACTCTTCTGCTGAGTCTAGCTATGTGAGCTGCAGTTGTCTCCGCCCAGAGTGGGGTGCTTTTTCACCATCTGGTGCAAACTAGGGCCTCCAAGAGGCTGCATCTCACTGTGTTGCCATCTCCCCTCCCAGGCCGGCTGCCCACCCACCAGTCTGTTCGCTATGGCTCCAAAGCTGTTACCCGCCACCGTCGTGTGATGCACTTTGAGAGGCAGAAGCTGATGGCTGTGACTGAGTATATCCCCCCCAAACCTGCCATCAACCCAAGATGCCTGCCACCTCCTCCCAGCCCTCCCCAGGAGGTAAGGAGGAGACTGGGTGAACATCACTTGGTGGTGGGATGGTGGATTAAAGTGATCTCATCTCTGGCCATAGTGAAGTAGGACTCCAAGCCACAGTTGCTCATATCATTATTTCACTTCCACACTTTGACCCTATAGTCCGGATACTTTAAAATGAAATCTGCACTTGATTCTGTTTTGGCCTTTGGGCTCTTGAGTTGGACCAGCCTCCTGAATTTTCTTCTTTATTTATCTCCTAAAATGCATGTGTGAAAGCTACCCAAGCAGCTGGGAGTAAGGCAAAGTGTCTTTTCCTGTCTTAAAAGTTGTAGCTTCCGTGTTTTCCTAGAGGAACAATAATGGTTTTTGGTCTTTAAAAAAGAACAGAAACTGTTAGAGTGCAGTGTTATAACACCAAGGTCAAGCGTTCAGATCCCCATACTGGCCAGCCACCAAAAAAAAAAAAAAAACACCAGAAAGAATTTGTAACTTTATGGTGGTTCCTGTTATTGTAGTAACTAATGCATTCTAATTTTCTAGTTTTCTACTGCTGCTTAAGGACTAGTTAGCTATCACCTCCTGCTAAAGGCTGGAATGTGGCAAAGCAATCAGCAACTGCAGCTTGAGGGATTTAGGTCAGATCCATAAATCCCTGATAGAAGAGATAATATGAGTCATTTGGCATTGATTCCTCAAGGAGGAATGGAAGGACAACCCACGCATCTGGGTTTTGAACAACAAAGATCTGTCTGAAAAGAGCCCTGAAGGTTCAGCCTGTAGAGCAGTGCTTAGCAAACCATGTTTCAGCGGCTGGACCTCTTTGACCAGCACTTAGTTTTTGCCCAACTAAAACTGATTGACAGAATTTTCCCCCCAATTTAGACAAATGTAAAGTCATTGAATGGAATTTTCCCAGCCAAGCTTTTTTTCCGTAATTTCTTCTTAAGCCCATTGTTGCATACTACCACACAACTATGAAAGAATCTACAATAGCACCATGCAATAGAACTTTCTGGGATGGTGTGGAATGTTCTCTGTCTGCACTGTCCAATATGGTAGTCACGAACCATATGTGACTGTTGAGCACTTGAAGTGAAGCTAATGCGACTGAGTAACTCAATTCTTTCTTTCTTTTTTTTTTTTTTTTTGCTGGCTGGCCCGTGCAGGGAACCAAACCCATTCCAACTGAGCTAACTAGCCAGCCCTTGAATTTTTTTTTTTTTTTTTTTTTTTTTTTTTTTAAAAAGATGACCGGTAAGGGGATCTTAACCCTCGACTTGGTGTTGTCAGCACCACGCTCAGCCAGTGAGCGAACCGGCCATCCCTATATGGGATCCGAACCCGTGGCCTTGGTGTTATCAGCACCGCACTCTACCGAGTGAGCCACAGGCCGGCCCATTGAATTCTTAATTGTATTTAATTTTAATTAATTTAAATATACATAGCCACATGCACCTAGTGGTTACTGTATTGGACTGGGCAGATATAGAACCTAGATTTTGCACAATATTGTATCTTCCATTATTTTAACTTGTGTGTATTAATATTTTCGTGGAATTCTGCAAAGAGCTCCATGACTTCCAGGCAGTCCACTGCTTAAATAAATTTTATTATTATTATTATTTTATTTATTTATTTTTTGGGCAGCTGGCCAGTGTGGGGATCTGAACCCTTGACCTTCATGTTATAACACCATGCTGTAACCAGCTGAGCTATCTGGGCAGCCCCAAATAAATTTTAGAATCATTGCTTTGGGAAAAAAAGTCTCTAGTTTTTATGGATGTCTGTGAATACAAGCGTACTTTTAAAAGTTCATGGAAAAATGGAATTAAAAGATAATATGGGGGCTGGCTGGTTAGCTCACTTGGTTAGAGCTTGGTGCTGATAACACCGAGGTCAAGGGTTTGGATCCCTGCACTGGCCAGCCACCAAAAAAAAATACAAATCTTTCCATGAACTATTTGAAGTCCCTTGTATATTCCTGGGTCTACAAGTTCTCATCTTTGGGAGACGTTGTCTTAAGAAAATGAAGTCTTATTCTGTGAAAATCTCTTAGTTTTAGGGCCGGCCCGGTGGCGCACTGCTACAGTGCGCCGCTTAGGCAAAAAAAAATACAAATCTTTCCATGAACTATTTGAAGTCCCTTGTATATTCCTGGGTCTACAAGTTCTCATCTTTGGGAGACGTTGTCTTAAGAAAATGAAGTCTTATTCTGTGAAAATCTCTTAGTTTTAGGGCCGGCCCGGTGGCGCACTGCTACAGTGCGCTGCTTAGGAGTGTGGCTGCGCTCCCGCTGAGGGTTCGGATCCCACATACAGACCGGTTCCCACTCACTGGCTGAGCGAGGTGCGGGCGCAACACCGAGGGCTGCAATCCCGTTGCCAGTCCCGGTCCGGTACGGGCGCGACACTGAGGGTTGCGATCTGTTGCCGGACACGAAAAAAGACAAAAAAAAAAGAAAATCTCTTAGTTTTAAACTAATGTTGCAAAAGAGTTATCTTGTATTTATAACTGGTAAAATAATTCAGCATAAGTACAGTGTCAGATTAATCACTGAAATAATTTTTTTTTTTTTTTTTTTTTTAAAAGATGACCGGTAAGGGGATCTTAACCTTCGACTTGGTGTTGTCAGTGAGCGAACCGGCCATCCCTACATGGGATCCGAACCCGTGGCCTTGGTGTTATCAGCACCGCACTCTACCGAGTGAGCCACAGGCCGGCCCCAATCACTGAAGTAATTTTGACAATATTGTTGAACAGTGTCAACTGGGGTAGACTGCTGATCTCTTCAAGGAGCACTGAGCATTATTGGGTTTAGAAAAACTGCTGTAAAGACTGTGATTATCTAATAAAAATAAAGAAGTTAGAGTAGGAGATATTATACATCTCTGAGAATCAGGCCCAATGATCTTACCTGTTCCCTGATCTTTTGCACATTTGGGATTCAGTGGAAGCCCTAGCACCTCTTCCAGAGGGAGTGAGGGGTACGCGGAGAAGGAACAGCTCATGTCCCCTTGGTCATCCCTTCCTGACTTCAGGAGACAGGCCTCATCCGGCTCCTCCGTCGGGAGATAGCAGCAGTTTTCCGAGATAACCGAATGATAGCTGTCTGCCAGAATGTGGCTCTGAGTGCAGAGGACAAGATTCTCATGCGGCACCATCTGCGGAAACATAAGATCTTGGTGAAGGTCTTCCCCAACCAGGTAGGGAGTGGGCCCCCTGGCATGGGTTGCCCATCTAGCCCACGCCCCTGCCAGACTCAGACCTCAGCATCTGCTCCCTGGACGTGGTACTTCCTACTCCTCCTCTCCACAAGCCACCCTGTAGAGTGCCTAAACTGCAATTAGGGACTGAGAAGACCCTTGAGTTGCACCTCAGCCTGATACGGCATGTGACCCAGGTGGACTGCTCTTCCTCCCACTTGTCCCTGATAAGCCGTTCTTTCCTGCCATCCCAGGTCCTGAAGCCCTTTCTGCAGGATTCCAAATACCGAAACCTGCTGCCTCTTTTTGTGGGGCACAACTTCCTGCTGGTCAGTGAAGAACCTAAGGCCAAGGAGATGGTACGGATCTTAAAGAGTGTGCCTTTCCTGCCGCTGCTAGGTGAGCAAGCACCCCTGCCAGTTAGGGGTGGGGGTGAAGTGAGGCAGGTGGTACAGCAGCCTGGTGCCATCCACTAGACATGTCTGGATAAAACCATGGGCATTCTTGGAGGGGACATCCTCTCGTGGATAGAGCCTGAACAGCACGTTTACTGAGGTCTGACTGTGTTACTTCAGTACCTGTGTTGTCTCACAAGCACAGGTCACTTCTCTGCTGGAGGGAAGACCAGGGAAGGTGGAGGACTCTGGAGGACAGGGGGTAGGAGGAGAAATTCAGACACCTTGAGTCTAACTGTTGGGTAGTGGGTACTGAAACCCACACAGATGAAGATATTTAAAACAAATAGCCCAAGTAAAGGGTGCTGAGGGACCCAGGCTATACTGATGCTAAGATTCACTGGAGGGGCTTATTCTGTACAGAGTACTGTGTATGTTCCCTGGAAATGCAGATTTCATAGGTCGGGGTTGGGGGCAGGATCTGTAATTATAATTACCACCCACACACACACATTCCATTATTTTTTTTCCAATTTTTTTATTATAAAATGCATATAACATAAAATTTACCATCTTAACCATTTTAAGTGTACAGTTTAGTGGTATTAAGTATGTTCATAATGTTGTACCACCATCCATCTCCATTGATCTTTTAAAACTGAAACTCTACACCACTAAATAGTAGCTCCTTATTTCTTCCCACAACTCCATGATTCTTTTTTTTTTAAAAAGAGATGACCGGTAAGGGGATCTTAACCCTTGACTTGGTGTTGTCAGCACCACGCTCACCCAGTGAGCGAACCGGCCATCCCTATATGGGATCCGAACCCGGGGCCTTGGTGTTATCAGCACCGCACTCTCCAGAGTGAGCCACAGGCCGGCCTAACTCCATGATTCTTATCTCCAAGAAAGTTTAGGAAACACTGACTTCTTGAGGGTCGGGGTCAGGGGCATATATTCTGGAAGAGTTTTCTGAGGGAAGAGTTAGGAAAGAGGGGAGGGGATCAATTTCAAATGAAATGAGAGCAGGGTGGGGCACAAGAGGAAAGCAGATTCTCAGGAGGGTGGGAGGTGGAGAATAGCAATGAAGAGCCAATTCCTAGGGTTGGAACGTGGTTTTCAAAGAAGAAATGCATTCACAGGCAGCCCAGCTGACCCTTCTTCCTTCTTCCAGGTGGCTGCCTTGATGACACCATCCTCAGCAGGCAGGGCTTCATCAACTATGCCAACCTGCCCAGCCTGGCCCTGGTGCAGCGGGACCTGGTGGGAGGGCTCACCCTCCTCATGGCACAAACCCACTCCCTGCTTCAGCACCAGTCCCTCCAGCTGACTGCCCTGTTGGATCAGTACACCAGACAACAGTGCGAGGGGGACTCTGTCGCGTCAGCCACTGGGAAGCCAGATCCTCCTGAGCCTGTTCCAGACTCATAGCCAGCCTGTCTTATCCAGCCCTTCCCATAAATACACCCTGCCCCTGTTGGCTATGCTGTCCTCTGTTAGAGATGTGGAAGAATTTGGGGTGGGGCGGGGGGCACTTTTTACTTGGCTTCCACTAACTATGGGCTCCTCAGGTACAGAGCAACCCGGAGATGCAGAGGGATGCCATTTCAGAATGGAAGCTCCTAATCATGGTTTTTGTCCTTGGTGTTTGTGTTCCCAACTTAACACCTGATAAAAAGAGAAGTCTCTTCCGGCTCTCCAGGTGCGAAGCAGAGAAGCTGAAAAGATAAGGATATTGCCCGCTGCCTCCTTGTTCCCTGTCTCTTGCTGCACACATCTCCCCAGTCCATCCCCTCACAATAGCTCAACTGAGTAATTGTGCTAAGAATGGCACCTGCTGAGAGCCTACTGTGTGCCAGGCTTTGTGCTAAGCACTGTACATGTGTGTTATGCCTCAGCAAGTCATCCCCATTTCACAGAGAAAATGAAGGAGCAGAGAAGTTAGCCTGCCCAGGATCAAGCAGTTAGTAAGTGGCAGGACAGGGACTTGAGCCATGCTTTCTGCTCTGAAGACCGACTCTGAATTTCTACACTAGAACTTCCTCATGAACTTACCCAGGAGTGGGCCCCAGGTGTGCTCGGATGTTAGTTCTCTGCCATCCTTGGGGTGTGCTATGTTGTGGAAAGTTTGGGAGCACTGCTTTACGATGAAGAAAAATGCATTTTACTTACTCAGTTTTCCTATTTACAAGGTTATCCTCCCTGTAGACTTATTCTCAGGGTCATCTCTGTCATCTCTGTTTCCACTTTTCCTAGAAAATCCTTCCTCTTCCCTTGTACCTATTCCCACAAAGGGCATCTCTTACGTGCTTGTCCCTTTGAAGGCAGCTGACAGCTGTGCCCAGTAGCTAACATGTTTCGGGTGGTTCAGAACAACAGGGCTGGGGGGGAACTCGGGTTCTCCGTCAATGAGGGGTTCTGGGAACTCCAAAGCAGGAGGCCTCATCCAAGGCTTGGGGGACCAGAACTTCCTAATAAAGGAGATGGGATGCTTAACTAGAAGCTCGCCCTTGTCCTTTACTGGAACTCGGTCTGGGTGGATACAAGGATGAAAGGGTGGGTGGCTGCGCACCATTCCTTCCCAGACTTGGAGCAGTGCCACAGCTTTCTTGATTCTGGACAGGCACTGGCAGTGGTGATCTGCAGCAGCTTTTTCATGGCCTGGGCCAGAACCAACTTCCCACAGTGCCCAGCTCGGTGCCGTATGCCCAGGCATGCTCAATCACTCTGAAGTGAATGAATAGGCCCTGGAGGCTCCTGGATGCCAAAGCTGGTCTGGCTGGTGCTGCTTAGTGGCTCTCCCTGCCTCCCAGAACCCTGCCTGGTGCTGACAACGCTCCTCCTCCTGGGATGGCTGGAGCAGTGCTGAGGTTCTGAGTGGAGCTGAGAGCAGGCAGTCCTGAGATGTGTAAGAGCCTAAAGTAAACCAAGCCTGGTTGGGGACGAGGTGGAGGGGACAAGTGTCCTACATAATTTTGAGGACTAAAGAACCTTCCAACACATCCTTCACTTGCTGGGAGTGCCCAAGGCCCCCCCGTTAAAAACCCTCTTTCCAGAAAACTGCTTCATTGCACTTAAGGTCCAAGTGACCTTCGTTTGAACGAAGTTTAGCTCCTTCTTGAGAGCCAGTTTTTAATTAGAATTGAGCAATTGCAAACAGTATTCCAGTTGAAGGGTAAAGGTGCTCAGAAAGGGAAGTCTGAGAGGGCTAACGCAAACTGGGTCCAGCTCACCCCTTTTAACTGTCCCAGACCTGCTCCTGACCCAGATTCTCAGCAGGCTCTTTTGTCAAAAATTACATTTACACTGATGCATATTGACTGTACATATTTATGGGGTACAGAGTTATATTTCAATATATGTATACAATGTGTGATGGTCAAATCAGGGCAATTAGCACATTCATCATCACAAAAATTTATCATTTCTTTGTGATGGGAGCATTTGAGCTCCTCTCTTCCAGCAATTTGAGAACATACAATAAATTATTGTTAATTATTGATGCCCACCACTACTGTAGACCACAAGAATTTGTTTTTCCTATTTAGCCATAGCTCTGGGGGGTTGTCTTACTGCATAGGGCTTCTAGACCCTTATGGACCCTGACCTGGGGGGCACAACCCCCAGTGAACAACCT
Organism: Galeopterus variegatus; assembly: GCF_000696425.1. NCBI lineage: Eukaryota > Metazoa > Chordata > Mammalia > Dermoptera > Cynocephalidae > Galeopterus > Galeopterus variegatus. The sequence continues at coordinate 93,581 of NW_007726760.1, forward strand.
TGGTGTGGGGGCTACCGGCTGTCTCTCTCACATGGCTTGACTGTCCCTGCTGACTGTTCTCTTGGCACTGTCCCTTCCCCATCAACCTGATACCTCTGCTGCCTCCAAATTTTGAAATCTATTTTCAGATGTAAAATGAGAGGGCTGGGGGTTAATAAGGAAATGGCCTCGGGCACTTGCTGGGGTCAAGGCCATGCTAGACTGAATAAAATCCTTTACCACCACTGGCTTGAGGCCAGCCATTTCCCCAGGCCTCTGATCTATCTGGAGCTGTGCGCGGTGGGGACTGTGCCCCATTCCCAAGCCACATCGGTGCTCAGTGCTCGGGGAGTCCGCTTAGCCCTGAGTCCTCCGGGGAGCAGGGGGGCAGCGCTGAGCGGCCGCCCAGAGCTTGGCGGGAGGAGGGGGTGGGGGAGGTGGAAGTGGGGAGATCCGGCTAGAGGGGAGGCTCCAACGTCTCCTTCCTGGTTCCTGCAGCAGCTGCTGCCACTGTTCAGCTCCGTGAGAAGGGAGCCAGTGACTCGGAGACAGTGACTCAGAGGCAGAGCGGCGCGAGGGCCAAGGAGCACGGGCATCCATGGATCCTGGGGTAAGGGGCTGCGCTGGCATCAGCTGACATTCCCAGGGAGGGCTTCCTCCCACCTGAAGCTGGCAGTTTTGCTCCTCTGAGATGGGGCAGGAATAGAGGTGCAGAGGGGGCACCCACCTGGCTTGCCTCGACCCCTCCCCCACCTTTCTACTGATAGAGCTTGCCCCTCCACCCACAAACAGTGAGGGGCCAAGATCCCATGGGGCCAGAAGAAGGGCACAGAGATACCCAAACACCGGAAGAGTTTGAGAACTTTCAATGGCCGAATGCAGGAGTTTCCCCCGGGGTCAGCCTCTTGCAGCATGGGCCCCTCTGCCCTGGCCTCCTGGCCATGCTTACCCTGCCACGTTCCCAGCCTCAGCTCTTCAAGTGCTTGCTAGCTCCGTGGGAAGATCTGAGCTGCTTCCCCAGCCTCAGGCGAGCCTCACCCCTCCAGTCCCCTCCCCCATTACACACACACACACATCACACACACAGAGCCTCATGCATTATTGATCTCCCGATGGAGCAGGGCCAGTGCCAAGGGTGCCTGTGGGCACTGCTGTGGGACCTGTGTGGACCTGGCATGTTCTTGGTCACCCTTCCTCCCACCCACAGAGTCTCCATCAGCCCAGTGTCCTGCTCTGTCTGGGTGGGTGGTACTTCTCAGGAACCCCAAGGATTGAAATGGTAGAAAGGGGATGGTGAGGCTTTGGGGGGAACTGAGGATCCAAGGTGGGAATCCTAGGGGTACATTTGGTGGAAGGAGGCATGGGGGCAATGGGGGCTGTCTCAGGCCTCAGTTTCCCCATGTAAAAAACAGAAGCCCAAGAACTATATAATGTACAGACCAATTGGTGGGGGGTTGGGGCGTGCTTTGCAGGGGGATTGTGGCAGAGCAGTCTCCAAGCCATAGGGTGGTGGTGGAGGGGTCCTGAAGGAAGAGGCAACTGGATTTTCCGGTCTCTGAATCCGTGTCTTTGCTTGGAGCCTCTTCCTTCATTCTGCCTCACCTTTGATCACCCCTGGGGAATCCTCCTAAGATAGCACTGAGTGTTTCCTGGAGCCGCAGGGTGTGTGCCCAAGGTGGGGCTAGGCATGCTTCTTGCGGTTTTCTCTCGGCACTGGCCTGTGGGCTGTGTGCCAGTTCAAATCTCTGAGCAGTGGCCTTGGCGGGAGGATGTAGGCAGGGAGACCTGTCCGGGGTGGGGTCAGGACAGACTTGGGGAGAAGCGTGACAGATGGGCGGAGGAGGGTGTGTCGGTGAGCGCTTATCTCAGAGGGGTGGGAGGGGTGGGAGGGACGGGAGGAGGGAAAGTGATAGCAGGGTCTGTGCCAATGGGGACTCTCTCCTGTTTCCAGGGCCCCCTCAGGACCAGGTGACATCCTTCCCCTTCCACCACACTCCACATCCTCAGCAGGGAGTGGCTTCTCCCTTCTTCATGGACTTCCAAGAGAGGGACACTCCCTCCCTGGCCGAGAGCGCTCAGTCCTCGAAGCCCAGCAGTGCCCAGCAGGTCTGAGGGTGGAAAGCAGGCAATGGGCAGCCTTGTTTGGGCCGGGGGGGAGAGGCAGATGTGGGCGTCTCACCAGCAGCGCCCCCCTGTCCTGCACTGCAGGCCTCCGAGCTGTGGGAGGTAGTGGAGGAGCGGCGGGGCCGGCTGGGGGCAGAGGGTATCATGCCTGAGAGGCAGGAAGGACACCTGCTCAAGAAGAGGAAGTGGCCGCTGAAGGGCTGGCACAAGGTAGGGTGGGCGGGGCAAGGGGAAGGGCCAGATGTGGGGGCGGGATGGGCATGGTGGGGAAGGCTGCTGGGCAGGCCTGGGTGTCTGTGTGTGGTGAGGAGACAAAAAGTCTATGAATGTGGTTGCCTCTCCCTACACCCTTTTCTCTCGGCCTCCTGGGTCCTGTTCCTTCTGGATGTCGTCACAGAGATACTTTGTGCTCGAGGATGGGATCCTTCACTATGCAACAACCCGGCAAGATGTGAGTCAGGGCCTGGGCTTAGGGCTGTGGGAGGGGTCTGGCCCCAGAATGCCCTGGGCAGGCAGGCAGGGGGTACCTGGACCCACTCATAGCAGGGTCCCTGGCACACTGTTTGCTGAGTGTGCCATCTTGGGCAGGTTACTTCTCTGGCCTCAGCTTCCTCATCTCCAAGATGAGGAGAGCGCAGTCACTGTGTGTGACGTTGTTGTCGTGTAAGGGAGATGACAAATGAGGCTCTCTGGATGGTGCCTGGTGCAAAGCAAGTGCCCAGGAAATGGGAGCTTGGTCACCCTCGTCCTTGTCCCATTCTCATGCCGGGAACAAGGAACTGAAGACCTGGATGCCCAGGTTCTCTCCAGGAGGGTGTTTCCTTCCTCAACCTTGCACATTCCTAGAGTGGGAATGTTGTTCCTTGCTCTGTGACTCCCTAGAGCTCAGAATGTGACTTGACAGAGTGGAGAGTTCAGTACACAGGAGGGTGATCAAGTCCCTACTGATGGTGTGACTTCGACATGAGGGTGAATCTGCTACCTGGCCCTTGAGCCTAGAGTGGCCTCAGGGAGATGGTGGCTCTGAGCCTAAAACCCATCCTTCTCTCCCCCCACCAACCCTCCATCCCAGATCACCAAGGGGAAGCTCCATGGCTCCATTGATGTCCGGCTGTCAGTCATGTCTATCAACAAAAAGGCCCAGCGCATTGACCTTGACACCGAAGACAACATCTACCACCTCAAGGTGACACCCCTGGGAGCCAGGGAGTGTTTTGACCCCCAGCCTGGCAGAGGTGCTATGGCACACAGGGGCAGGAGCTGAGGGTCTGCAGAGCTCAGTATCTGTCCCTGAGTTTGACAGGAAGGAAGCCCTGTTGTATAAAACCTGCACCTGTTGGTTGTTATGTGAACAGCCACAGAGCTAAGCACTCAGACACTTGGGGATGTTGTGCTCCACCTCCTTGCAAGAGGGCTTTGCACAAACTGGGAAGAGACCCCCACTTGCCTGGGGACCCGAGCCCCAACTTCTTGCTCCTGGAAAGCAGTCCCTCCCTTCAGATACCCCTCCTGCCCTCCATCACTTCTGCAGATCAAATCCCAGGACCTGTTCCAGAGCTGGGTGGCCCAGCTGCGTGCCCACCGCCTGGCCCAGTGCCTGGACATGCCCCGTGGCCTGCTGCCCAGTACCGCTCATCGGAAGGTAAGATGAGCCGTGGGGTGGGGGCAGGTGATGTGGCGATTCAGGTGTGGTGGCTGTGAGGAACTGTGAGGCCCAGGGAGGTGGGCACCATCCTTCCTGACCCTTAGCTCACCCACAGGTTCCTGGCACTCAGCTTCCGACAGCGGGTAGCACCTCAGCCCTACCTGGGGTTGGACCTCGGGAAAAGGTGTCTTCCTGGCTGAGGGACAACGATGGGCTGGACCGCTGCTCTCATGGTGAGGGGTCTTGGCACAGCACCTCCATGGGTAGGGCCCATGCTGGCAGGTCTGGGTGGCATCACAGGAGGGAAAATGTTGCTTCCGTCCCTGCCTCAGGGAGCCCCAGTCTGATGGAAGACAGCCTCTGCCTCTAAGATGGGCAAGTCTACTTGGGCCCTGCCCTGGGGAGCCCCGACCTTACAGAGGATGGCAGAGCCCATTCCCCAGGCACATAGACAGACGTGGATGCAGGGCCAGGTCTCGTGATGAACAAGATACTGAATGCCAGCACAGGGAAGGGTTCTGAGGAAGAATGCCAGGGAAGGGGTGTGCTCTCGAATCAAACTCCTGCAGTGGGGGCTGCGATGTTGGCCTGGAGAGAGGGAGTGAGGGCACCCCCCGTGCGAAGGCAGCAGAGGCAAGGCGTGGTCTGGAGACAGTGGACTGGGCTGCAGGCCTCCCGGGATCGAGGGAGAGGCCACACTATGTGGGGGCGGGAGCACTGGAACCGCTTTGGGCCCATGAGCAGGGGAAGAGGAGCAGAGTCGGGATCTACATGGCTGCTGGGGGAGCCAAGTGCCAAGGAGGAAGCTGAGGGACAGCCTCTCACCAACCCTGGCCAGTGCTGGGTGAGCAACGTCCTCTTTGCTCTTTCCCCAGAGCTCTCTGAATGTCAGGGGAAGCTCCAGGAACTACACAGGCTCCTCCAGAGCCTGGAGTCACTGCACCGAATCCCCTCAGCCCCTGTGATCCCCACACACCAGGTAAGGTCCAGGGGACGAGGCCCTTGATCCCCATCACTCCCTGGGACAGGTCCCCGCTCCTCTTTATTATTTTTTTTTTAATTTTTTAATTTTTATTTATTTATTTTGGCAGCTGGCTGGTTCAGGGATCAAACCTTGGACCTTGGTGCATTGTGTGGAGGCCCTTGATCCCCATCACTCCCTGGGACAGGTCCCCGCTCCTCTTTATTATTTTTTTTTAATTTTTTAATTTTTATTTATTTATTTTGGCAGCTGGCTGGTTCAGGGATCAAACCTTGGACCTTGGTGCATTTAGCCTGAGGCAGCATGTGTGTGTGTGTGTGTGTGTGTGTGTGTGTGTGTGTGTGTGTGGCCAGCCACCTGCTCCTCTGTATTGCTGCAGTTTTGTGCAGAGCTGCACATCCTCCTAGTTGCCTCTCCCCAGTGTCCGAACCGTGTCAAGGTTGTCTCTGTGCTGTCCTGCTTGCCCACACCTCTGTGAGCCTGTCGGTCTTCTTCTTCTGGGATGTTGGTCGTCCCTGTCACTTTGCCCGGGCTGCCATCTTCTTGCCTTTGTGCCCTCCTCCACGGCCGTCTGCCTCTAGCGGGCTTTGATGGTTGCTGCCCCTTTCCCCCACCCTGTGAGTGACGTTGTCCCCACCTCAACTTGCCAGGCCTCAGTGACAACTGAGAGACCCAAGAAGGGAAAACGGACCAGCCGCATGTGGTGCACCCAGAGCTTTGCCAAGGACGACACTATTGGACGGGTGAGGTGGGGTGTGGCCCCCATTGCTAGGGTGGGACGCTCTGCAGGAGGCTGTCCCCTTCAGCCCTTCCCTCCGACCCCACAGGTTGGTCGTCTCCACGGCTCTGTTCCTAACCTGTCTCGCTACCTGGAGTCCCGGGATTCCTCAGGCCCCCGTGGGCTACCACCCCCAGACTATGCCCACCTGCAGCGCAGCTTCTGGGCCCTGGCTCAGAAGGGTGAGTGCATGCCGGGGTGGCGGGGAGCAGGCGAGGGAGGCGGAGGAGGCTGATGATCCACCCTGCCCCTGCCCGACAGTGCACAGCTCCCTCAGCAGCGTCCTGGCTGCCCTCACCGCCGAACGGGATCGACTGAGGGATCTGCACCCAGGGTCCGAGCTATCAGCATTGGGGGTGAGGCTTAGGGAGCAGGGCGGCCAGTGGGACGAGGGGGCTCAAGGCTGAGGCCTGCAGGCCTGGGGTCCAATGGCAGATCTGGGTGGATGAGGGGGCAGGGTGTTGGCAGAGACAGTCTGCAGAGGTGAGGATGGCAGGGTGGGGAGGACTTCATTCCCTGTTCCCTCACCCTTTCCCTGCAGGTCTCTGAGGCCCTGGGTGGCCAGAGGCGCCTTCACTCGCTGTCCACCTCCTCAGACACCACTGCAGACTCCTTCAGTTCCCTCAACCCCGAGGAGGTGAGGAGCCGGGGTGGGCTGTAGGGGGCCATTTTTCCTGCACCTTCTTCCCCAGCAGGAGTGAAGGCCCAGGGTGGTGGGCAAGGTTGGTTTCCAGTCCAGAAACAGAGCCTAGAAATCTTGGCTCCGATATCCTTCTCATAACATCAGCAGCAGCCGCATCTTAATCATCCCTTAACCACGTGCACAGGGCTTTTTCTTCTCATCCGCAATCCTATGAGGCAGTGATTCTTACTGTCAAGGCAACAAAACAGATTCAAAGAATCTGACTAACGGGCCCAGTCTCCCACAATTATGGACCAGCTGAACTGGGACTTAGGTGTTCCGAGCACAGACTCTGGGGCTGTGCTCTGTGGGTTTGAATCTGGCTCCACTGCATGCTGGCTTTGTGACCCTGAGCCTCAGTGTCCTAATCTGCAAAGTGGGGATGATAATTGCACTGACCTCCTAGGGTGGGTATCAGGATCAAATGAGTTAATACACGCAGAGGGCTTGGAGCAGGGCTCAGAATCCGGGCCCAGGAAGTATAAGCAGTTATCGTGGAGCCCGAGTCGCCTTACTCCCGGCCAGAGTTCATTCTAATACACCTTTGCATCCTGCTCACTCCCCTCTGCCTCTCCTCCTGCTCTCCAGATGTCACACTCAGACAGTAAAAGTCCCCAGATACGCTTCCCTCTCAAGAGGACTGTCAGGCAAGGGGGAGCCCTGCCTGCCTGACTCTCTTGGCGTGGCCCCTGGGGCCTGACACCTGTCTGGCCTTCACAGCAAGAAGCTCTGTACATGAAGGGGCGAGAGCTGACCCCCCAGCTGTCCCAGAGCAGTATCCTGTCCCTTGCCGATTCCCACACAGAGTTCTTTGATGCCTGCGAGGTTCTCCTCTCTGCCAGCTCTTCTGAGAATGAGGTGAGGCGGGGTGGGGCCTTGGGAATATGACGGTGGAGTCCAGAGAGACTAGAGTCTGTAGATTCCCCAGTCCTTTCTGACTGCCTTGGCTGCTGCCTTTGGAACACATCCAAATCTGTTGGGTCCATGTGGCCCTGCTCAGAAGTCTGCTGGGGACTCTTCTCCCAGTTTGATGTATTTTCTCCCCAGACCCTAAATCTCAGTAGTCTCCAACTTCCATTCCCTTTGTTTTTTGTTTTGTTTTGTTTTGTTTTGGCAACTGGCTGGTACGGGGTTCCAAACCCTCGACCTTGGTGTTACCAACACCACACTCTAACCAAGTGAGCTAACCAGCCAGACTTCCCTTCCGTTTGTGTCCTGCCAAGTCTTTGAGCTCTCTCCCACCTGTCACAGGGCCAGGCCTTCCCCCTCCCAAGGTGGCTGGGCATACTCTGTGATTAGGGCTCAGAGCCCCCCCAGTACATTCTCTTCCCCTTCCCACCAAAGGGCTAGCTGGGCAGATTCTTGCCAGGCCCTGGGCACTGCCCAGCTGCCCGGGGGAGGCCCAGTCTGCCCGGCCTGTCATCTGTCCTGGCCCAGGGCTCAGAGGAGGAGGAGTCGTGCACCAGTGAAGTCACCACCAGCCTGTCTGAGGAGGTGCTGGACCTCAGGGGAGCCGAGCGCTATCAGAAAGGTGCCAGCCAGGGCGTGTGGGCAGGAAGGGCTGGAGGTGGGTGGAGAGATGGGGTTTGCCCTTGGCCCAGGCCCCATGTGGCGGTAGTCCCTTGTGGTGACTGGTACACTAATGGCTTTAGGTGCTGACCCCCGTGGTGACCCAGGAGCTGAGGAAGGCTAAGCTAAGAGCTGGAGAATGGTCCAGGAGCAGCTCTGGGGGTGGGGTCAGGCTCAGGCCTGGGGACTGGGAAGGTTCACATACGGCCTGAAAAAGATCTCACTTTGCCACTTTTTAGCAGTGTGGCTTTGGACCTGTCATTTTACTTCGTGGAGCCTATTTCCTCATCTATAAAATGGGCTGAGTGATCTGCATCCTGACATCTGTTTCTGTTTATAAAGGGGACAAAAAGCAAGGGTGGGGACTCGGGAAAGGCTCTGGGGTGCAAGGTTTCTGGCACTGGGAACTGTCCTCTCTGAGTGGTTCTTGTCCCTGATGCCCACCTAAATCCCCTTATCAAAGATGAGATCCCCGGTTGCCCTGTCCCACAGTGAGTCGAGACTGAGCCTTGGGACTGGATCTATCCACGAGCACCGCAAGAGACAGGGAGGCAGCCGGGCCAGGTCTGGATGCTGGCGCCCAGACAGAGAGTGACGTGGCTGCGCTGGGCCCCGGGGGTGTGTTCCAGGGAGAGCTGCAGGGCCCCCCCGCCGCCGCTGTCTGCCTGCGGCCAGCGGGCCCGGGGCGGACGTGAGCCTGTGGAACATACTGCGAAACAACATCGGCAAAGACCTGTCCAAGGTGTCGATGCCCGTGCAGCTCAACGAGCCGCTCAACACCCTGCAGCGGCTCTGCGAGGAGCTGGAGTACAGCAGCCTCCTGGACCAGGCCAGCCGCATCGCCGACCCCTGCGAGCGCATGGTACCAACCCCACCTGCCCTTGGGCCCAGGCCACTGTCTCCCAGAGAACCCTGGCTGGGCTATTCCTTGCTGCTGAATTTCCATCCCAAGACCCCAGACAGTGGGTGGCATCCCCTTCCCTGGTCCCCGTTCCTCAGCCCCGGCCCCCAGCAGCATTCTCGCTGCCCTCCTGCCCACAGGTGTACATCGCAGCCTTCGCTGTCTCTGCCTATTCCTCCACCTACCACCGGGCAGGCTGCAAGCCCTTCAACCCCGTCCTGGGGGAGACCTACGAGTGTGAGCGGCCTGACCGAGGCTTCCGGTTCATCAGTGAGCAGGTGTGGGCCCAGGACACAAGGCTCGCCTCCTGTGGCTGGGGCAGGGAAGGACTGCGCTTTGGAACCCAGGAGCTGAGGCCAAGACATGGGAGAGGAGCCGGGGACAGCCAGTCTATACCAGGCACTGTGGCACATGCTGGGGTCATAGAGGGCTCTGCAGAAGGCTGAGAGTAGGAGACAGACTTGGGTGGAAAGTGTATAAGGGAGGAAATGGAATTAGGGAGACATCATCCCTGTGGGCCTGACTTCCGTGGGGAGAGTCCAGTAGGCTCCGGGGCTGCTGGGCCTGGAGCTCCCCAGAGAGCACATGGGGGAGTCACAAGCTGGAGACTGCCCGCCTGAGCATGTCGGGGAGGAGGGCAGGCAGGGGAGGCGGGGAGCACTGAGGGGGCCCTAGGGGTGTCAGTGGCTCCCTGAGCGAGGGAGCTTTCAGAGAAAGGGTGGGGCAGAGACTGGATTACAGTGCACGTACAGTGGAGACTAACAACAAAAAAAAGAAAATAGAGAAAAATGCAGACTATTTCCAAAAAATTTTACTATGAGGGAAAGAGGAGAGAGGGGTTGGCAGCTAGAGGGGAGATAAAAGGTTGAGGCCATTGTTTGTTTAGATTTTAAGTGTTTTTGAAAACATGGTGAAAACTTACATAGTGCAGTAGCGTGTGCAGTAGAAAATAAATCTACCTCCCATCTTTACCATCTGATGGGATTGCTGCCACCAGTTTTTGTGAATCCTCCCAGAAATCTGAGCACATATGCGAGCAAAGATGTGCATGTCTAGAAAGGGAAGGTTTACTATTTTTTAAGATGGAAGAAACAAGAAATCATTACATTCAAAGAGAAAGAGAAATATAGAGGGAAAAACTGAAGGTTCCAAAGAGGGAAGGGAATGGGAGGAGCCAGGGGCCTGGGGAAGAAGGGGATGCAACGTGGGGGGCCAAGGACCCTGCCTGGAAGCGGGTCAGGCCGGGTGGGAGCAGGCAGATCGTGAGTGAGGCTGGAAGCAGAAGGAGCTGGCTTCTCGGCTCCCTGTTCTCACTCTGATGGTGGGGGACAGGGTTTGAAGGGGCTGGCTTGGGTCAGGCCCTCAGGATTGCTGGGGGAGGCTGAGGGCCCAGGTGTAGAACCATGGAGAATGAGAGGTGTGGGGCGGGCACAGAGGAGGCCAGTGCTGGCATTGCTGGCAAGCGGTGGGAGCAGGTGTCACGTGTATTAAGTGAGAGTGGTGGAAGTGATGGGCCAGAAGGAAGTGATGCCAGGAGTGGGATGACAGACCAGGGGAAAGCCAGGGCAGTTGGGGAACAGGACATCTTGGCCAGTGCCATGGGCAACAGGGAGCAGGGAGAGAGGCAAGGACGGCCGGCTGTGGGATATCAGAGTTTAAGGTTCCAGATGAGGCCAAGGCCACGTTTTTCCAAGGGTGTGGGGTGGAGGTTGCAGGGTGATGACCAGCATTCTGGGGAAGAAACGGTGAGAGAAGAGGGTCCCCAGGGGAGGACTGGGGTCCAGGCAGGGCACAGGGTGGAGGCCCCATCTGTCACTGTTGAGGGAAATTTTTAGGCTTGGCTAGGGGTTCTGGAGGCCACCACAGACAGGGTTGGCTGGGGAGCTACAGAGGAGAGTGAGCGAGAAGGGAGAACATAGGGGCCTTGAGGGCAGAAGTGAAGATGATGGATTTGGGTGGTGGCCAAGGATGAAAGGGACAAGAGACCTAGAGCTAACTCGTCTTGTGGTTCAAGGGGAACTGGGGGTATGGGTAAGGGACTTAGGGGTCCTGATGTCAGACGCAGACCCCAAGGTCTTCTGGGGCAGCCTCCAGGGAACTTCTTTGCTCCTCGAGGTCTCCCACCACCCCCCGATCTCGGCATGCCATGCGGAGTCTGAGAACTTCATCTTCTGGCAAGGTGAGGGGCGGGGGAGGGGTGGGCCTGGGGAGGAG